>NW_024581563.1:0-76512 GCF_017639235.1 Corvus kubaryi
GAAAAGGAAAAGGAAAAGGAAAAGGAAAAGGAAAAGGAAAAGGAAAAATTTTGTCACTTTTAAAAGAAATTACATGGTGAAGGTGTTTGCAATATGTAAAATTGGACTTGATGGCCAGAAGATTCCAAGTCCTGTCATGTGTGTTCATTTTGACATTTAACACATAATAAAGCTAAAATTAGACACAAATAACAAACAATTCACCAGAAGTTTTCTATTTGCGCTTTCCTCCTCAAAAAATATTTCCTATAAATTATCTATCTTCTATAAGTTTTCCTATACATTATATACCAGGTATTTGGCAGAGGACAGCTGCAGAGAAGGTACTTCAAAGTCTCAAGTTCCACTGAAATGAATCGAATCCATTCCCTTTATTATTTGCAATCCAAGCAAATCCCATCACTCCGTGATTATTCTATTTTCACAAATAATGGGAAAAGCCAACAATTGAAACATAGGAGCCACACATGAATAAGGAAAGGGACCACCCAGACCAAACTAGAGGTCAGTATTTGAAGATCTATGAGAAAAAATATTGTGTCTACTAGCAAAATCAAGGCACTAGCTAGAAATCTATATTGAAGGGGTGATACGGCTCCGTATGGGATAAAATGGCCACTCTTAAATAATCAAAGCGTTTATAATTGTGCTGATTTGGGGTTATCAGGTTATGTATGTTATTCTGTAACATATCTAACCAGTACCAGTCAGATGAGCAGAGTCATCTTTCTCTCTTTCCTGTTTGCATTTCATTTTTTCAGCTCTTCCTTCTACTGTGCTTCTGTTTTTCTGGTTTGATTATGTTCATCAGAGCTATAAATAAATAAACAAAGCACAATAGTCACTGATTGCTATTTTATATGCTACAATTCTAAGATACAGAATTTCTGAGACAGAAAAAAATCTGATCTCCAGGATAGTACTTGTTCTATTTCTGGAGTAACCACCAATAGAAAAAATCACATTAGAATAACAAAAGCCCCATTTTTTTCCAATGATAGCGAAGAAAGAAATATTCAAACTCCTCTTAATAAAAAGTTTTCTTAAACTCCCAGTTTTCTATGACATTGCTGAAGAAATTCTGTGCAAATGCTCCAAGGAGTACTTACAGTTCTAGAGAAAGTACGCAGAGACCAGAAAAAATGATCACACTGGTTCAGCTTCCTCTTTGAACCCAATAAACCACAAAAGTTTCTTGGCATTTTCACCTCTTCTTTTCTCTTAACTATAGAAAAAAAAAAATGGCTCTCTTTGGGCCTCTCAGCCTCTTGGTCAATGTCCTGCAGGAAGGAAGGATGGCTGCAGCATTAACATATTCCTCTGATTTCATGATTTCCGGGCTATTTTTAACTGGAGTGGTCACTGCTGCTCAGTTTCTCCAGCCCAACATCCAGACCTTGCTCAAGCATGAACTGGGATCCAGCGAGTTGGGATCCTCCCCCAGGAGAGACACAACTCTCCAGTGCAGGGCTGTACCTAAAATTTGACATTGCTTCTCTTAATATATTCAAAAGAGCAGGGGCAGAAAATGATTTTGTGATTGCATCCAACTGAAGAAAGGAGAAACCAAACAAAACTATTCAAAATATACTTTAAAAGACACAATAAGGCAAACTCAAGAGCTCAAAAAGAGTTTACAGTGGATGAGTTCTCGTGGGGACCTAAGCTGTCCACCTGTAACTGCAACCCTTCCCCCAACCCTTCTTCTTACAAGGAGATAAACAGCTGGAAAGCTTAGGAAACTCAGGAACAACCAAAGCAAGATGATGATGGCATTTTCAGTGCCAGCCATGCAAACAATGATAATGGCTAGGTACAGTGAAATTCTGCCTCAATACAAAACCATATCTACTGGATCAAAAAAATTGACAATTATGATGTTTTCACAAGTTTATAATGAGCAAAAGCCCTGAAAGCAGACCCTAATTTCAGGTTTGTGGTTAAGCAAACTTCTAAACTATTCAGATGCAAAACAGAGGCATTTTTAAAAACTCCATAATTTAAATACTGGGAGTTTTCTTTCTGTTTTGTTCATTATAAATGTTGCATGTTCAGCCCTTGATTTTGTTTCAGGGCTTTGTCTCTGGACTTTCTGACTTTTCAAATAGAGACTCTGCTCATAACCTCTTAGAGGTTAACTTGGATTTGGCTCAAAAGGACAAAAAATTTAGGAAGTCTGAAAGGGGAAAAAAAACCTCTCAAAAAAATTAATAGCCTGTTTACAGCAGTATTAAAAATGGAATTCCTTGGCCTCTGCCACTGTTGTTTGGATATGTCACACACTGTTACATCAGTCACGTTCTGTTACGTTAATGTGTGGAGATGAATCACAGCAAGGCCACAGCAGCCAAGAGATGTCAAACACCAACACCTTGACACAAAGTGAGAAACAGCCCTTATGTGTGCTCAGGCCTTTGACTCACCTGCCTATATTCTACAAAAACGCACAACCCAAGCTCCATGCACTTACTGGAAAGAGAAAATGAAGTCTTTTTTCCCATCAGATGGGTTTTGATTTAATTAAAAGAACCCTACAAGTTGAAGGTATCATCTTCTCAAACCATCACCTTCCCATTTTAAAGACAGATATATTTATTCACCCTCTTGTCATGAAAAAGCAAGAGACCAAAGTCTGTAAGAAGGAATGATGGAAAAGCACTGAGAAAACACAAGCATGTCTTGTTTCTGTGATGTCACACAGAGGTTGTTACCTGCAACCCAGTAACAAAATAAAAACAGCGTGGAATTCTCTTATTCCTGATGAATTATCAGCAACAGACAAATCAGACAAGAAATTATTTGAAGTGACATACTCAAATATATGTAGAAATGTAGCTGTAATTTTAATACCATGTCAGGTCACTGATGGAGCTTTAACTTATTTAGAAATATAGGTTAAAAGCAACCCCACAAACAAATGGCTTGTGAATAAATTCAGTGACTACCAATGTCTTTCAGCACCTAGCAGCCCTGCTGAACACGATGGCTCCTGATATTACAACAATCCTACATGCTGCACTGACACCACTTCTAATGTAGCTTCTGACAGGAGATCTTTTTTGGGTCAGTTTATCAGGTGATTTACATCTGTGGTCAAACCACCTCTTCATTGTCCCTGTTAGAGGATTAATACATTGATCTGTATTTTTACTGGTTTGGCTTTTTTCTGGTAGCCCTGAAGCTCAGTTTTCCTCTTTCCAATTTAAACATGCAGCTATGCAAATGTTACCCTCCATTTGTAGCACGTCTGCCAAGGGACAGACCAGTAAAGAGTCCATGGAAAAGACCGTGCAATAGCAACTTCATGCACTGCTTTAATTGTTCCACTGCAAGTGTTAACCTCCCACTGCATTTACATTTGGAAAGTTAGTCCTCCTGAACTCACTCCTGGCATTACAAAGACTCAGAGGGCTGGATTTAATAAAAAACAACTTGGTCAGAGTAGCTTGAATTTATGCAAGTACAAAGGGAAGTCATTAGGGATGCAGTTCACATAAAAGCCATGCATTTATGCATTTCAATTCTGCCCCTTTTTCTGCTTTAGCAGAAGTACATGAGAAGAAGGAAAAAAAAGATCAAAAGCTATGGAAGTTTTGTAAGAAGCCAAGTTAGTTCATAAGACCATATAACAAAGTAATGTTATTTTCTAAGTCAATGTGGCCTTAAGTGCCTTAAATACGCCTCGAGCTTGCTGGAGGCGAACAACTACTGCAGACCATCCTACTTCGTGTCTACTTTTTGTTCATTCATTAGGAAAAGTTTTCTGTCTCATGTCTTACCTACCTCAGTCTTCCTCCTGCTCTGAAAGCACTTTAGTTATTTTGAGAGCACATTTGCCAAATGTGCTCTGCCTCACCCCTCTCCCCTCATCCCTGCCTGTGCACACGTACACCTGGACATGCACCCTCTTTGGACAGAAATGGGGTTTGTTTCATCTTTCCCTAAAAACACTGTTGCTGTGATATCATTTGCCTGTAGGTTTGCTATGCTTAACAGGATTACCAGCTGTCAGTAAATTCATGTGCTGTTCATAAAGCTAACTGAATTCTTTGGACAGCTGTTCATCTGGGCATAAACACGTTAATTCTAATAGCCACATTAGTTCTACAAGTTTATTTGTTTGGTTGTGATTTTTCAGCTTTCACTCAGTGTAATTACTTCTGACACTCTCCCATCAAATAACTTTTTTGTTGTTGAGAGTTTTTGTACTTTCATTTGTTTTAAGCCAAACCACTACAATTTTTTTCATAGCAGCTGCTGTAACACGATGGACAGGCTGTCATAAACAGATGGACTTGCTCTAAATCCAACCTCAAAAAAAACATCCCATCAAGGATGAGGAGCTGGTCTCCTGGAAGAAGCAGTCAATACTCACCACACCTTCCTCAGTGTTTACTCACAGTATATTCTGGGCAGATTCCAAACAAAAAACCGTGGATGTGCCAATAAGAAAGGGAAGCAGAGGCAAAATTTTACCCAAAATACAGCAATCAGCTCATCTTCACACATGAACTGTCCCTGTTGTGGGATATTGAGATGATAACAGACACAGCATGGAAACAGAGGTGGGATAACACAGGGAGGAGGGAGCAGGTGAGGGTTTGGATCACAAGTCAGAGAATGACTCAGTAAAGGATCATGGAGCCAGAGAGACTTGTCTCTGTCTCACGTACCTATAAATCCAAAGCCAGCAAGACATGGCAATCTATATTCTGTGCACAGAAGGCTTCCTTTGTGCTAAGGGAAATGGGGCAGATTTCAATTCTATTGACTCACCAGCATTTGAGTGATCTCTGAAGCAGTTTCCTTTCCCTTCTTCCTGAGGGCTGCTGCGTTTCATGGCTCACCAGACCAAGAATGACTACCTGGAATCATCACCGGCAGACAGCACAACTAACTACTGACCACAGCAGAGCTAAACAACTTCCTTCTGTCTGAAAAGTCACTAATGTTTGATTCCTTGAGATTCTAGCAACTTGAGTATAAAGTATCCATGTATTTCTTCATTTCTCTAGATTTATGGGTGCCCTGAACATCTCTGAATCTGATGTACTTTAACAGAAGCATCTAAAATAAATTGTTGTGTACTTAAGTGCGGTTAACTTCTCTGTGATTATTTATCCCCTTCTATAAAACATACTACAAGTAAATAAAGTAGAAAAAATACCATTATTAACTCAATTCAGACACGTGATCAATCTGCCTCTGGATGTCACTGTTCTGTGAGAGCTGAAAACATTTTAGGGAAGAAAAAGGTGAAGAAAACCAAAAGACTGAAAAAAAACCCCACCGATTTTCTACAGACTTAAGACATAGAACATTCTAAACTCTTAGATTAGAAAGTATTTGTTATATTTTTCCTTTTAGTTACACTTCCAGAAAGGTTTTGTTAAGAGGGTAGATATCTGAAAAGAGCTCTGCAAATTGCTTGCATAAAGCCAAGCAAACAGCTGCACTGCAAAAACATTCCTCAGGAATTTCACAGACGTTATCTGAAAGAGATGGCACAGAAAAGAGCAAGTGGATTTTCCATTATTCCAATGCATTTACTGTGTTCTGATGGACTGTTGTGATAAGGAAATCAAATAAGGAGGAACAAATCAACCTGGATTTTATATTCCTTTTAATTGCATAAACATCTTAGTGTGTTGGGGCTTTGTATGCAGTCTGTGAGCTGTCATCAGCACAATAAAACTGCTTGTATCACTTGCACCACCACAACCAATTTTATATATCTTTGTATCTGGGAATCAGAACAGAATTCTTGGTTGAAGATTGCTAGGCTTGAATCAAGAGCCACTAAAGCCCTTTTTTCTAATCTGCCAGAATGAAATGGCTTGAAGCAGGCAGAATTTTTCCCATAATACTTCTCTCGTTAATGCAGAGATGAGGTAAATATACTGCATCAGAGCAGAATAAATTTTACAGTACTCCAGGCTTGCCTGCCACTCTAGTTATGCTTTGTTTTACTCTCCAGGAAGCAAAGCAATGCAGAATCTCCCATTTTCCAGTGGGGGATCTGGCAGCCACCTGCACAGTTCTGGAGCAGAATGCGACTCATCCACGAGAGATCCATAATTCAGGAGATGTTCCAAGCTTGTTCCATTCTCTTGTGTGAGAGGTGAAAAGCTGTGCCAGCAACAGGGGCTGCTCAGTGAATTGAGTTCTCTGGAAAGGGACATCTTGGTGGGGAGATGTGGGTCCTTAGGTGGGATCCCAACAGTGCCAGGTGACTGCTGTCCAGCAGCATGCAGGGCTCAGTGCCATGGGGTATCAGGCTGCTTAAAGAATTGCCATCTTCTGCTGTAAGCTATTCCTAGAGCACTCCTTCCCATCTCTGTGCTCGAGGTGTAAGTGCCCCGGGAGGTTTTGGGTGTTTTATGGTTTTGTGGAGCCAAGATTCATGACTAATACTGCAGATCACTGGAAATTTAAAAGGAAATTTCAGAGGCAGACAGCGGTAAGAATCATATTGTCTGTTCCTAGACACACTTTTAGGTGTCTCAACAGGATAAAATGCAGAGTAGAGCGACTGTGTTCCAAAAATATGAGTTGTTCATACATGGTAAAAGATGTAGTGAATTCAAAAAAGCCACAGAAGGGAATGCTGGAAAGCCTCCACTTGGGGCATGTGAGAGGTAGGGACAGGGAGTATTGTCCCTAAGACAACTGCTGCAGCTTCCAGAAGTAGCTTTAGCCCTTACTGACACCAGCTCCCACCACGGCTTCCACGACTGCAGCAGAGGTGAGGTAGCTGTAATTATTTGCCTGTTGTCAGCCCATAGGCTCATAATTCCTATTTTAAACCGACATTTCATGTTCCAGCTACTGAGAACATAATTTAAAACTCTCATCAGCTCACAAATCTTCTACAGTAGAAGAACCTTCCCTTAAATTCCACCATGGCAGTACTCTAAAATATCCCTGGGTGACTGATTTTGTCAAGTCTAATCATCTCAGATAAGACAGCTGAGATTTCAATCTGCTCAGGCGTGAGCTCTCACCACTCCAGAAGACTATTTATAAGGGCATTGTGTTGACTGCAAAGGCCTAGTGGTTAAATCACCTTTTTCAAGACAATTTTCAACTTTGCCAGGGAGATTCCCTAATCAGTGACCCATATAATTACTTTTCCATGTAGAGTGAATTTGAGAACTGTTCATTAATGCTCCAAATACGTGGATATCTGTGTTTAAATACCCACAATCATAAATATTGCCAGGAGCAAAATTTCCCAATAGGTTTTGGTTGGATAGAGTGGGGTAAAAGATAAAGAAATATAAAGACCTTATAAGTTAGAAGCATCCTCTGCAATAGAGAGAGAAAATTGGTGGGCCTTGCTACAGTGCTTGATTTCTACAGGGGACTTAGAGGTGATGACAAATGAGTGACACCCAAATGAGTGCTCTGATCACTGGAATGATGGTTGTTCTTGCTTCACTGTTTTCCAAGGAAAGGAAAATTCTGTAACAAGCATAACCTACAGAAAGCAGAATACTAAAATAATTCCAAGACAAAAATATATAGATATAAGAAAGTCAATGACAAAAAAATCTAAAGCCTCCAAATCAGTTTTTTTTTTTCTCCTTGGACAGATAATTTCAATTTCAGCTCCCTTTGCTGAGCCCTGGAGACAGAATGGTCAGTGCGAGAGGCCAAAGTGACAGGCCACAGCACTCTGCCTTTCATTTTAGGTCACTGCGTCTGAAAAACCAAACACATTCTTATGTCAATAGGAAATAGCATAAAAATGGTAAAAGCTTTATGAGAGATGTGTCTCTTTTATGTATTTTTTTTTTTCTAACTTAGCATCTCAGTAAAAGAAATAGCAACTACACAAAACAGCTGTAAACTTCTCAGCACTGCTAAAACACCTGATGATTACATTTGTCCATTTTTATCACCCGAATAACTCATCCACGCCTGGGGCCAGTATTCATTTTTATCTGTACCTAAATAAGATTTTAATTTGAGAAATAAAAGCCTCTACCTTGGACTGCTCATGCTGTGCAACATTATCAACAGCTAATCAGGTTTTTTAATGCAATGGGGACCTCACCCCACGTATTATTCGATGCTCAGTCTGAGACCATTCGCATGTTTGATGTGGTCTCCACATTAAATGATGGGACTTCCAAGGCTCCAAATGTTCTAATATTCCTCATTTCAAAGGTATTGGAACAAAGCACACAGAGAGCAGATTCCCAAGGGATAAAAACACATTAGCTCTGGTCACAAAACAGTAGAAAAAGGAGTGTATAGCCAAGCTGATGAACTGCACCTTCAAGTTCCCTACACAAGCTCTGGGATATCATCATTACATGCTAAAAATACCCCAGGCAACTTGCCTGGCACAGGTTGAAGCTCGAGAAGCTTCAGCAGAACCATTATTTAAGCTTATTGGCTTGGTCTTCCTGCTTTTATGTGTACAAATTAATAACACAATGCCATCAAGTGCAGCTCTAATATGCCTTGCAATTATGGTACCAAGCACTAATTATGCTGTTATTGTTCATTTTTATGATGAGAATTTGACTTTTTTTTCTTTTTAGTTCATGGGAATAGGAGGAAACCTCACAGAAAACCGTGGTTGTAAATTTTAATTGCTGAGCCTTAATCACAAAAAATAGTGAGAGAGGGAATTAGTCAAATACAGAGGAGCAGAAAAAAATTACTTATATCTATGTAGTTTGCCATACTGACATCTGGGACTGTCAAGACTGGCAGTTGAGACTCTACAGGATGGAACTTTGAAAAACATGTACATTATTTAACTTGAGCTAAGCTTAACAAATTTTCTGTGCCTTCAATTCTCAATGCTGAAGTCTTTGCAGAAGGTTGTAAAGGAATAAAAAAGAATAATCTTTCCCCCCTCCCCTCCCCACAGGGTAAAATTTTAATGGTGAAAGTTCTCACTACATTAATTTAATGGATAATATAGAAGAATCAGAATCAATCCCATAAAGAATTAGTCCCAACTATCAAACATGGGTTTTACCAGATAATATTGGCCTAAATTTGACACTCAAAATGGGAAGTAAATGAGATATTTTAATATTCATAAAAGAAAGCATATTTATACAAGAAATGTTTTAATTTGCTAGAGTTTTAATTCATTTGATAACACTTTTTAAAAACATTTTTTTTCTATTTTTAATTTAGTGAACTACTTTCTGTGAACACCAAAACCTGAATTTAATTGTAGTTACAGCAATGTAGATCTGCACCCACTGTTTCTATGCAGCACATGTCACCTCCTCCTTGTCTCTTCATCCTTTATCCTTGTTATAACTGGACTATACCAAAACTCATTTTAGAGCCATGCACAATTTTAAGCAATATTTTTAAGCCCTAACAGCTGACAAGAGTAACTTCACTTCATTTTTTCACATCTTTTAAAAATGTCAGAGAAATTCTAATTTAAAGTGCATTTCCTGCAAACTATCAATTTCCTTTTCTCACAAGGATGCTTTTAGGAGTACCCCTTGGTACTTTTGAAAATTTCATGTTTCCAAGGAATTCTTTAATTCAGAGCAGATTGCAAACTTCAAGAGGAAAAAATCCGACGACAGCAAAAACCAACGAAAAACTCCACAGTAAAGATAAGGAGGAAGCAATAAAACAGAGCCCAAAAGGTATAAAGTCAAGCATTGCAGAAATGAAGTTCCTATGAGAGAGAAGTTCTCCAGATGTTTGCACTGAAGGCAATGCAGGACTGTTTAGATGTATTTTCTGCTCCTTCAAGAAGAGCAATCCAGCGTTTCCCCATTTCCCATGAGCGCTGCTCCATGAGCAGAGCTCCCAGCTCGGAACACAAAAGTCACTGCCTGCACTCCCTCGGGCTCCCTTCCCCCTCCCCACACAGCACATCACCTTCAGAGCTTCCAACCATTCACTGGCTCATCAAACCTCTTGTCAAGCCTCATAAGTCTCACTAGAAGTAAACTGCTTCCTTAGTACTCATTCAACCTTTATTGCATCCACTGGCTTTTTTCTGTTCTTTAATGACCTGAATTTGGAGACACAGGAAGTCTTGCTATTGTAGCAGACTTTATTTTGTTAGTACATTTTATAGGTAAGGTGTGATTAACAGCTGGAACATTTTTACATAAGACTGCTAAAAAATTGCAACCAAATATTAATATTATAACCATGATATTCAGGACAAAAATGCCTTAAGGGATTTTTTTAGTTAATTGCTTCACAGAATGCCTGGTTTTGGTTAGGTTTCTGTAAAAGAAAAATAAAAAGGCTTATGCATCCAAATGCTTTTCTCTATTAAGATCGTAAAGAGGTGTGTTGGTTTTATTAGTAGAATCATAGAATGGATTGGAAGGGACCTTAAAATTCATCTCATTCCACCCCTTGCCATGGGCAGGGACACCTTCCACTACCCAAGGCTACTCCAAGCCCCATCCAACCCGGCCTCGGACACTGCCAGGGATCCAGGGGCAGCCACAGCTTCTCTGGGCAGCCTGTGCCAGGGCCTGCCCACCCAGTGAAGTTTGGTCCCTTTCAAAGATTAGAAAATACTGAAGTTTTCATTAAATTTCTTTTAATTGTCCTACAGTATGTAAATAGAGGGGATATTTACCACTTCCTTGTCCTGTCAAACGTTCTCCACATGAAAAACAAATACAAAAAGGACAACCTGGGAGGTCAGAGATGAGACAACAGCACTTGCTGGTGAAGCCTGAGCTCCAAATCTTTATCTGGGCTGCTGCTGGGTAGAGTTTCTCCTGTGTACCTGGAACACTTTACTCTTCCTTACTGTATTTTCTATACATATATTCATTACAGCTGCTTCACTGCAAAAAGTCACTGAGACTGAAGTCTTGTGCCTCTTGCAGACACTGCAATCTATTATATACAATCTTTTGTAATGCTTAAAGTTTACTCACGAGACAAAGTCTTGATGTGAGCTGGTACACAACCCTAAAATGAAATTTTTTTCAGCTGCTCATGTGAGTGCTCATGATGAATTGAAATCCAGATGTGCTAAAGTGCAGCTGAAGTTTGCAGGGCAAAATCATCAAAGATTTTTTTCATTCATTCTTCAATAATTTCCTGATATTTCTAACTCAACTCTATTTTTTTACCTTTAGTGCACAAGAATACTGTATAATAAAATAGATAAAATAAGATAAAATAAAAAAATATATTATTAAGCTGGAGTAGGATCTTCTTCAAGCTTTTATTTAACCTTCTGCATTTCTTCTGCTTCTTCATTGTACAAATTTAAGAGTAAGCCAAAAGCTTAGTTTTAAAGTCATTAGTCTCATAATTCTAAATCGCAGCATGACAGAAATCACACAAAGATCACAAGAAAACCTCAAAAGAGCTGATCTGAAGGAACAGAGGTTCCCAACCTGGCAGTGTTTTACATTACAAGACAGGACATTAATAATATGTCACAGGTGAAGAACTCACATTGGAGGGTTAATAACATCATCTCCACACCAGATTAGCCAGCTTCAGCTGGGCTTGTGCAGCCATGAGAGGTCAAGTACTTTAGTTCTTACAAATGGTGAAACACCCCCCAAACACGGCTCTTTCCTCCTCTGCATGGGAAATCACAACTGAAAGGGTGAAGGAATTCTCATGGATTATCAGGATATTGTAAAAATACCAAGTTGTTTCAAATATTTCCCCTTCTCTTTTCTCACAGCCAATGCACTTCTGAGTCAAGGCCTTTGCATTTAAAGACATATTTCCTTGTATCACAAGTTATTAGGAAAAATACAATCTGCTCTGTCCTTCATGTTCCAAGGGATCCAGAGAAGGTCTGAAAACATTTTGGAATGCCATTGTTGTAAAACAGGCCACAAAGGGGCACCTTCCACACACAGAAACTGATTCCACTGCATGTGGGGGTGTGATACCTTTCTTTTTAAGTGAGAGGGACAAGACTTTGAGAACTGGGTTCAGTTTTGGCGTTCTTGTATAGAATATATACAAGGTATTCTATATATTCTTGTGTAGAATGCCTGCTCTCTTCAGGGGCCAGTCCTTCTGAGCCTGTGGGCAAGGCAACCACACACAGCACCTCCTGTCTAAGGTCTGCCAAAAACCGTCACCTGACTCCTCCTTTGGCTGTGCTGCAGCCTTCCCACCTGGAGGACAGGAACAACACTAACTATGTAAAATGCCACATTACCAAATTACTACATCAAAAGCTCAAAATCAAATCCGACCCATCTCGTGGCTAACTTGCGTATTATTGCTTTTAGCCTGATGATTAAAGCTTGCAGGGTCAAACTGGGAAATGTTCTATCTCCCTTCTCTACAGACAACATGGAGTTTTAGCTCCTAACAATTTCCAGATATTGTTATTTTTTATTTTTTAATGCAGTAAATTTTTTTTTTTTTTTTTTTTAATTTTAAAAACATGCAATAAGTGTCCGGACTTCAGTGGACCACAGTAACATTTCAAGCTCTATGAATCTCAGCACAGTTTCCACCTTCTTTAATTCAAAATTATTTTATTGGGTCAGTGGAATTCCAGTCATTTACACCAACTGTAAAATGCTGGGGGACAACACTGGGGAAGAGCTGTAAAGACCTTCAGGCCAGGAGCTGGACTTTGGGGACCCTTGTGGGTCCCTTGCAGCTCAGGATATTCTAAGTAAGCAGACACAGCAAGCCAAACACGTTACACGGCCTCACTGCATTTTGACAGGAAAGAGGTGAAGTTCAGTCATTTCAACATTCTTACTCTCTCTCTACTAAGCAACTGGGGTAAAATTATGTGATGGATCACCAGAGAAATTGTTGGATAAGAAAACCTAAATTGGAATAATCCCTTTCCATCACCTTTATTCTAGCATGGCACATGGAGGACCAACACAAGGTGAAATGCTGGATATAAAAAGTGGGCATCTGTAAAATAGTTCTTCCATCAAAATAAGCAATGGCTTATTTTGCCAGCAGTCGTGGTGGCTTTTCCTGTTATCTGATACCATAGCAACAATAATCCATTTTAAAACACGTAATAAGGTAATATATTATTCATGACAGCTGTGTTAGACTGCCTCTCCTGTGTTATGCTCTTGACTTTACACAACAATGTTAAGATGTTTTTTTACCAAGTTTTCAAGTTGAAAATAACATGGTGTCAAAATATTTTCTCCGAACCAATCAGCACTATTGAAAAACATCACTGAGCTTTGCATTTCCATGACAACTCATCTCAAATGTTACAAAGCTGCACCAAACTTCCTTACAAAGAAGGGTTCTTACAAGAAAAATTGATTTGTGCAACCTACTATACCTTACAAACCTACAAATGTTCTGTATGTTCACAACAAAACTCTAGTGGTGATGTTTAGGTTTTCCAGATATGCATTTCTGGTAGGAACTTTTCACAAGTGGCAGGGGTAATTTCTCTGCTTTAACAAAATGTAGATTCAGCTATGAGAATTGTTGATTACAAAGTAGATGCAAGAACTACAAACACGAGAATGAAAATTGAAAAATTATTTCCACCAAACAGAGCAGGAGCAATTTTGGCCTGAACTGACAGCTATGCAATTAAAATGGAAGAAAAAATCCAAAACAAACCTTCTATAGTTTCCCCGCATTTTTCCCCTTGGGAACCATGATCAACAGCTCAGAAACTCAAAATCCTTGCTTCTTCTAAAGATAGCTCATCTTGTGATTCCAATGATTTGTGTTTAAGGAAAATAATCCCCTTAATATACTGACAGAGATGTCTTATCCAACACAGTCTGCTGTGGGATTAACAATTTATTATCTAATCTAAAATCACTCAGATTAGTGACACAGTGTGATTAGTGGAATAAACATCACAAAGCATTATAAACCTACGACAATTTCATTTGTAGTGGATTTTCAGATAACCAATTACAATTTACAATCCATTTACAATGGATTACTCTGTACTTTAAGGAGGTTTTTTATTAACAGTTGGATGGGGGAAAAATAGTGGCTTTCCAGTGCTATTTCACCTACCCTGTCCCTGTTAGTTGCCAACTCTTAAAACACAGAGTAAAATGTTAATGACAATGCCTAAATTAGGTAACCTTTGACAATTAACTCAAACTTCTAAAAGAGCAGCACTACCCTTCTCCAGTATCTCTGCTATCTGCATGGTCAGGGACTGTGGGAAGTACAGAAGGAATCAGAAAAACCTGTACAGAATGAAGTGGAAAGTCAAGGATTTAGAATAATGATTAACTTTTATACAGTTATAGAATATTCACCTTTCCACAGATGTGACTTTCTTTTGATTAAAAAAAAGAATTTTGATGTCGCTGACAAATGGGTTCAAAGTCGGACAAAACCTCAGTTTTAATTGGTTGACATAACCCAAGCAGGTACTTCATTACAATATGGAGATCAAACCAAAAATAGATGTCAAAGAGTTGCTACTTATTTGATTCTTTATTAATAGACTTTATTAAATCTGTCATTTTTGTGACCTCCACTATAAACATTAAAGAAAAGTATTTTTCATTACTAAAATAGAATAAGAAAACTCTGAATTTGTGAGCTTTATCCAGGGATTCATTTCATGACTGGTATTGCTTTGAGTACAGCAATCAATCTTTCAGAGAGTGCCTCTAGAAAATGATGGTTACATTTCTCTCTGGCTAAGGAGGAAACTCTGGGAAAAACTGCTGAAAACCCTGCTAACGATCCCAAATGATTTCTGTGTAAATCATTAAATGAGGAGAGATTCCCAAACCTTCACATTTTCAAGGGACTTTTCTGCCTGGTTGACAAGCTCCAGTGAAAGACAATTCTGTGGCACAGAACAGGATTCCACGAAGCCCACTGTGATCAATCTAAAGTATGAAATGTAAAATGCTTCTCTGCATTGACTTCACTACATCTGGCAATAATCATTCCAGCCTCCTTGATTGACTCTTAAAATTACTGCACACATCCTTCAGAGCGACAACATCTGTACCACCAAACGAGTTCTGGCACAAAGCACTTGTTATTAAGCATCTTTCAGAAAGTGACGTTAAACCTTCTTAAAAAATGACCACATAAGACATATTCAGGTTCTATCTGGGTGATAAAAAATAGCAACAACTCCCGCAGAGAAAGAGGAATTCTGAGGAAATGACATTGTTTTCTAAGGATAAAAGGAAGAATGTGCTATTATACCTTGGCTTGACATTAACTTGACTGCTGAACCGGCTGCTCTGACAGATGAGCACCAGCTACTCGCTCTTGGCAAAACTCTGATAAGCTTATTAAGAAATGGTATTAATTTCCTTCTATTTAAGACTTATGGTGCACAAACAGTTCATTATTTAACAAGTAATTAACCACCAAAGCAGTGAGTTAGCTCACTATCACCAGTGTGCTCCACAGATGGAAGAATCAAGGAAAGAAACTTGAGCCCACTTTTTCACACAATGGCAGCTTCCCGAAATAGTGAGCTTCAATACTCCCAAAGCTGAAAGAATTGCAGTGGCAACAATTTGAAAGTTTTGCCTTTTTTCCTGACTCTTGCTCAAGCCAAATGACCACGGCTTTTCACTGCTGAGATGCAAAACAACCACGTCCACTCTGACACACAAGAAATCAGCCAAGTGCCAACAACAACTTTCAGGAGGATCTCCTGTGTCACACACACAATATGACACAGTTTCAATTTTGGGGTTTGAAAGGATAGCCAATAGCTTCTAAAAAATATTTTAAGAAATCACAATAATTTGGGATTTAAAAAACAAAGCAAACAAGCATCTCTGCTACTGCAGCAAGCTTTTAATTCCAAAAGTCTACCATGAGCTAAAAAAAAAAAAAAAAAAAAAAATTTCTGATCCCTCCTAACATTTAAGACTCTTTTGGGGCATTTTCTTTTTCTGAGAACTGAGCTAATGTTCTCCCAGCGTGTTTCAACACTTTAATTCATTTTACCAGGTTAATGATTTCAACAACAAAAATGTCATCCTCCTGAACCTCCTATGGCACCATGGCACCTACTCCCTGCCTGTGCTGCCAAGAACAAATATGTTGTTGGGTATATTAATGCTACCTGAAGCAATCTGTTGGCCTCACTGCCTCCAGCAAGTGGGCATGCCAAATCCACAAGAGTAATAATTATTTTAATGTATTCCCTTGTTTGGATCTCCATTTCTGTAACTTCCTCCCTTCAAAATCTAATAGAATAATTTAACTCCCTTACTAGCTGAATATTATACAAAGAAATAAAATTAATTAAACTTAGACCAATTCCTGCAGTTCTTTCTGAACTTTTTCAGCAAGATACAGAAGCAAGCAACAAACTTTATTAAACCTCTTTTAAATGCAGGTCATTAAACAACTCCATTCCTCAAATGACTTAGCCCCATCTGTACCCTTGCCAAGCCACTAAGACAAATTAAAGAGGGAGGTCCACATTTTCTAGGAGACACTTTAATATATTGTCATGTTTGCCCTACACAGGACTTTTACCACCTTTTCACAATTACTCTTTGGGAAAAAGCAGGAGCAGAAGGAAGGGCTGGGATCTAGTTTTTGGTTGGGTTTTTTTTTTCCCCTCCACAAACAGCACTGCAAACTTTTTTCATCAGTTTGGCCAGACGGTCTGGTCTCTACCCACCAGTATCTAGGATTGTATTTCTAATATAATAATTAATTTCCAGATTTACAACCATAGAGACATAAAATATAAAGCCAGATGCCCTCTTAAAAACTTTATCCAGGGTTGTATTCTCTGCTGCCTGCTGTCTAGGTTTTTGCAAAGAGCTTGGAAGGAATACCCACCCCAGAGCCTGCCCAATGCCATCACCTCAGAGCTGCCTCTGAAACTTTTGGAGCACAGATGGAATTCTGCAGAGACATAGAAGCACACATAGAATAAGCTGAATTGAGCTTAATGCAGAAACAAATGTTTGGCAGTGCAAGATAATGACCGTGTAGCTTTTTGTGCAAATTAAGCACTTCTCAGGGTTGATTAAGGCTGCATTTGTAGAGAATTCATAAAGACATTCATGAATAAAAATCACTTGCTGGACTTTGGTCTAGGCTAATCACTGTCTCTCTGGAGAAACAACAGCAGAGGCAGGAAAACTTCTGCAATATCATATGTTAAGCATCTTCAACATTTTAAACTCAAAATATTCTTAATCCCATGAGCAGAATCAGACCCACACTAAAGCCACTCTTCTTCTGCCTTTCTCAGGCCTTCAAATCCGGCCAAGCAATTGAGAGACAACAGCTTCAATTAGAACAATTTTTATAGGTGGGTTATAAATCTCTGAAACCAGGAGTTCATAATCACAACTCTGACACAGCTCCATGAAGATAAATCAGTCTCTCGTCCCATAAGCCGCGTTCTATAAATCAGAAATTTGGGATGTAGATCCCAGCACTCATAAATCAGCAAAGCTGATCAACACTAGGAATAATATTCTGGTAGTAAATAACAGCTGGCAAAGATAAGCCCCTGTGTTTGCTTAACGTGTTTTTAAGGTTGTATTTTGGGGGTTCTCCACATGAGCCCCCTAAATCAGAACACCTGGGGGTTGTGCAGACCCAGGAGCCTCCCTGCAGTGGGGGAGAGCTCTGCCTGCCCAGGGGAGGGTTGGAAGGATGCTTCTGCTACTGATATTGGTGCCACACTTAGTACCCACAATAAACACCTGAAAACTTGATTAATTCCCCAGGTTCCCACATATTCTACAGGTCTACTCCAAAATCCAGGACTCTGCTGAACAGACAGGTACAGGATATACAGGCATGGGGTAGATAAGGTAATGCATGTCATACGAAAAAGCAACAAGGCTGGAAGAAAGTTTCTGTTCCTGTGTTTGTCTCATTAGTTACCGCCAGCCCAGTGTAGCCTCATCTCTGCAGTAAAACCTACAATTTTCAAATGGGTGTCAAAATTTTGCTTTAAAAGGAAGGAAATGGAATGACTGCAAGAAGAATTCTGGCTTATTTTCTGATTTTCCTGTGCAAATTTGCCAGTGGTTTTCTTTAAAACAAACAAACAGAAAAAAAAAAATCCCCGAGCAATTGAATTTCTGACTTGTAAACCCTTTCCTTAGCACAGTGAGAATGGCACTTTCTAGATAACACTTCTTCTTAGTACACACATTTAATGTGGTGTGTGTTTCTGAGGGAAAGCTGTTTATCTCTTCGGTGCAATCAGTAAACAAATACATGCACATGTTCATTTAGAGCATTTTAATAATGTTCTGTATTTACTGAACTCAGAAAGGGTCATCTGGGTTCAAGCTTAACTTCTTTTCCCTCCAGCCTTGAAAAATGAAAGAAAAGCTATTTGTTTTCTCTTACTAAGTGTTCAAGAAATTATTACTGAAAAATACCTCTCAGCCTCAATAAATAGAAAATGCAGAATGAAATAAGTTTCTTTCCTCAGTAGAATTATTTACTGCTGAAAAACACAAACCAGGGTGATCACTGAGAGTGGGACTAACTGTACTCACCTTCCTAAACCGCACTTATATCTGAGTTTCTCTGGATGTGAGATGAAGATTTCTCCTGTGGAAATATGTCACTTCCAAAAGACCTGATGCCACTGGAGGAAATGATACAGCAGAAGAAATATTTTCTGCTTTTAACACTGCTGTTCCTCCAGTGTAAAGGGACAGCACACACGGGCTGGGGGGATAAGGGAACAAAGTCACAAACACAACTCATCCTCTCTCCATCTACCTGCAACTCTGGTGGCTGCACTGAGAAAATAAACTAATGGCATTAGAAACACCCCTCCAGCTCTTCCAGGAACTCTGTACACGCAGGGTGGGATCCCAGGAATGACAAAAGGTTTGCCCTTGAAGTGCACACTCCAAGCACGCCTGCCACTGCCTCTCGCAGGGCACAGCGGAGGGAGCTGAACGAGCAAATAAAGGGCAGGGGCAGCTGTGGAGACATTCATCTCAATAACGTGGCCATGGGCACTCAACCCACAGCTGGGCAGGGCTGACAGATTCCTTTTGCTCCAATACCTTCTCCAGAGGCACAAGGACGTTATTGGCCATAACATCTCCCAGCAGCTATCAGAAATGAGGCATTTGGGCAGTGTATTGCAGCTCCCTGCCCCAAACTACTGTGGGTTCATGCTCTGGAGGCAGGAGAATAATATTTCTGTAGCATCATGGACCACGAGTTACAGGACTGATTTAACCAGAAAATTAATGCACAAAATAGATACATTAAGTAGAATATCTTGTAGATTCCTTTGTAATTACAAGTTCAGATAGCAAGAAGTGATATGAAGTCCCTAGTTAAATAGCATTTGCATATTGGATTTTTCAGTAGTGAGCTAGCTTAGTAAGTTCTGTCAAAAAAAAAAAAAATCCTTTTGGTTTCTTTTTCCTAGTAATATTCAGAAATGTGAATGAGAATCTAGTATTTGGGATGTGTTTATAAGAACACTCTTCTACAACATGAATCATGCTTGAGTGATTCTACCTTTACAAATAACTGAAAAAGGGAATAATAAATGGAAATATTAGGTAAATTTGGTGTAAAGTTCGTTATGCTTTACTGAAGTAATTAAAGTTTGTCATCCCAATAATCAACATTAATCACAAAGTTTGTGATCTAACAGGTGCCTATTCATTGTCAAGAAATATTTATTTTCTTTACTTTGCTGGAATGTCTTCCAGGTGCACATTACTTTACAGAGACGGAAAGATGTGGAAAAAAAGCAAGCCCTGTGGCAAACAAAATCTAAATAGGTCAGGTTAATACAAAATTTTGTGGTAAATTATGTTCAGGTCTTTGAAACACTTAGAATTATTTTGAAAGGTTATTAAAATCTCTGCCCAAAAGTACACTTTAAAATTCACACAATCTGAAAAACAGTAAAAAAAAATATTGCTGAGAATAACCTTTAATTCCAAAGGGAATTTCTAAGTGTGCAAAAAAACCCAAGTCTTTAATAGTTATTTGTTAATAATTACGTCAAGACTTGTGAAGTATTTTAATGGCATGATTTAATGTAAGCTATTTCTGCCACATAGGTATTTCCAAAGAATTTATCCAGGATTCTTGGCCTGTCTCTCGTAATTGAAAAGGTTATAAAACTGCTTCTGAAGTACAACTGGAAACTGTTAAATGCAACTGTGAACAGACCAGATATTTCCTTTGCAAGCTCATTTCTCTAATGAAGATGGGATTACTCCAGCACATGGCACCTTTTATGCTCCAGAGGGAACTTCTTAAATGGAGATTGAAATGAACCAGAGTTTTTATGTGTGTGAAGGACAGAGCAAGGGGACAACAAAAATGTAAACCCTCTGTCATCCAGGTGTTAGCTTTACTTGAAATCACTTTTTTTTAAGTTTTTACTGAGTTATTCCTCCAGTGGATTAAAGAAATTAAATACAACTTTTGGAGGAAAGCAAAACAAAGCATAGAGTATCTAGAGTTTTCTGGGAATCAGATATTCACTTTTTTCCCCCATCTCTCCACGGCTTTGCTGTGCAGGATGCATAGCCCTCCTGAAATATAATCCACATAAACAGATAAGAATTGGTGAGATCCATTCTGAAAGTTCAATAACTAAATTACAGATACAACTCTGAGGCAGATGCAACTCATCTTCTTCATCTTCTCTGAATGTAAAGTAGGATAGATAAACATTGGTAAATGTTATGTATTTCAAAACACACAAAGTTTAATCAAATTAAAGCTCTGTTTCACATTCTTTGGCTTTTCTTCCAAGGAAACATTCCTATTCTAACTAGCTGTATATTTATTTTAATATACAACACTGCAAAATATCATCTTACTTCTGCTATTTACCTGAAGGAAATTCATTTCAAATATGAAACTTTCACACAATATTTACTGTTCAAGTATTGCAGCTTTTATTAAATGGGGGCAGACAGGATGCCAAGGGATTTAAAGAGAGAATTAATAACAACCATTGTTAATTTAGGCTTATACGCTACTTTATTGCAAAAGCAAGAATGAGGATAGGAAACCATGGTTAATCCAATTGATACTAAACATTTTGAACCTATTAACTGTATTTGAACAGAACATTTTTAAAAAGAAGGCTACATAGCTAAAATAAGACACATAATCCATCAGAGATGGCATAGAAAATTAATCTTTTCCTTTTTAATTTGTGTAAATTTGCAATAACAGTGTACAGATTTACCTTCCTCAGATTCCTCGCTGGATCTACACTGATTTCAGCAAGATCACAAGTGAAGGGACAACTGTAATTCACAGGAGCTCCAAAACCAGATTTCCAATAAATCTTGTAAAGTGAGAGCACTGAAACAAAACCAGGGCCAGGGGATAACTCAGGTTGAAAGGGACCCTGAGGAAATCATCCAGTCCAAGCTCGTGCCCAAAGCAGAGCCATGGTCAAATCCCATTGCTCAGAGTTTATCCAGTCCTGGTTTGAAATGTCCAAGAAAGGAGATGGCACAGCCTGTCCTGGCAGCTGCTCCTCTGTTTGATTGTACTCACCACGGGAGAGTTTTCCTTAAACCCAGTCAGAGGTACAAGGACTGTAATACAGATATAAGAATTCTACATTTCTGAAATTAAATACAATTCATTTATGCAATTAGGGTGAGACATGAGTTTGGTTTCATGTCACAATTTAATGCAGTGATCTGCTGTTACAAACCTCTATACAGAAAAAGCAAAGAGAAACTCTAAGGTACTGGAAATCCAGATCATTAAGCTCTTTCTTTCTCAGCAGACGGGGTGGATACTCTGCTTTTAATTCAACATGTACATTCTGAGTTCAATACAAACTCTACTGATTTTATACAGGGACCATTTTAACTTAACTTATTCTTGTAGGGTTATCTGTAATATTAGTCAATGTAGTATCTGACTAGTTTACAAATAATTAATTTGTCTTCAGGTCACTCTTCAGAATTACCCATCATATCATTCTCAAATATCTTAGACAAAACCCCTTAAAATGATGATTCCTAACTCACTATGGAAGCTAAGTATAGAGTCATTTAAATTTTCCCCCTTTTATTCTGTAAAAGGCTTGTTTTAGGATGAAAAAATGGTTAAATTCCTTTAAGAACTTAAACCCAACCCTCTACAGCAGAGCCACTGCCATCAAAAGTCTTCAGTGTGAATTCTAAAGCCAGCAAAGATGGAAACCTATCACAGAGAGTGTCAGGGAATCTTCACAGCAAATGGAGTTAACAGCTCCTTTAAAGCAGCACATATGCACTGCTTAATTAGTATTAATACAGTATTAATACTAATTATGCATCTGTTCTCTGCTATTTATAATAGCAAACATATAGCATAATATAATGCAAAAATACACAGAAGAAATGCAAATATCCTTGCATTAAATAATGTAATGATTACTGTCATCACAAATCTGTACAACGCTGAAGAGAGCACTGAGGCAACTTTGTGTTAAAATTCTTTATGGAAAAGATAAATCTTATGTATTAAAACCCAGAACTGTGAGTTTTATGAGGTAGCTGTATAAAACTAACTACAATAGATGACAATGAATTATATTAATTTTTAATGGTTCAAATGACCGTTAGCTGGAATTATGTTTGAAGCATTAATGAAGGCATAAAAGACACCCATGCTTAGAAAGTTTAATATGAGCTGCCCTGAGCTTATTTTACAAAAGTTTTCAAAGCACTCCAACCTGTCATAATCTTGGCACAAAATCTGTTATTTAAGGCCTCCAATCTGTAAAATCCCAATTCCTACCCTGGTTCAAAGAATCTGGTTTCATTTTGTAAAAGGCAGGTTGCTCACATCTTGTACAAAAGACACTGTCCTTCCCATTCATATTCTAAAAACTACGAAAAATCTCAAGCTCTCCAATGAAAATCAGTGGATGTCCAGTCAAATAAACAACTTCAGCTTTTCTAAATTTGAGTTTTCACTGTTCCTCAAGGTTTTCCCAAATCCTTTGGTGGTTGCTGTGCTTTCTATCACTGCTCTCCTTAACCTGCTCCACAGACCCACAGCACAAACACATGATTTTTACAACTCCATTCTCTCACCATTTGCAGGGCCCCACTGACTTTTCTTCCACGACACTAAATATAAATTTATCTTCACTATAAGTCTTTCAGAATAGGAATTACTCCCCAAGAGTAAGAAGCCCACTAAAATGGGGAGTATTGCGGAGGATAAAATTATCCTCACCTTGCTGCTCCATGGAGAGGCCAAGTTACAGCAGAAATATCACTTTTTACACAGAGGGATCACTGACCTTTCAAAGATCTGCACATTCTCTCATTTTTCCTTCCTCTTGATTAAATGGCACGAAGACAAGTTGTTTTTTTTTTTAAATAAGAACAAAAAGAATTATATTAATGCATGAAAGCACATAAAAAAAAGCAGTGAAAGCAGGTAGCTTATATAATGCTATAATGTTGGGAGAAAAGCCAGACCCAAAACAAACAAATAAGTACCCAGCACCAAACAGATCTGATTCTACCCAGCAACTAATAGTTCCAAATACTGCAGAAAATTTAAAAAGTAAAATAATAAAGAATTGAGCAACACTGTGATCACCATCACAGGGACTGTGAGGTCACTTTTTGTGTAGCCATATTGTGATCCTCAGACCAAGAATTTTTCCTTGTGTAAATGAGTTCCCCATGCTGAGAAATTCTGCAGATATTCCCATAATCAAAGGTACCATCATTGAAATGATCAACAGGAATTATAAATCTTTTCTCTGACAGTGTCATCCTCATTCCACAGCCTCACTTTGGGGCATTTGTGGCTTTTTTTTTTTCCTAATTAGGCTGAAAACAATCCAGTTAAAACTGATCTATTCTTTCAGCCTCCCTATTGCAAAGTGTCTTCTTCTGGTTTCTCAAGAAAAAATTCAAAACTTCAGGATAGTCAACCATTTCCTATTAAAAATGTCATTTTGCTCAGTGTTTAGTTTCCTTCAAAAAGTTTCAGTGACAAATTCCAAGCAAGTTAAAACAAACTGAGAACACAAATGAAGACATTCAGTGAAGACTGGTAGTTTTTTTCCATTAAAACTTTCTATAAATAACCTGTGTCAGTTTTGACCATATCAGCACTAACAACCACATAAGAAATCTGTATTTCTACAAAAATACAAAATACAAGTTCTTTGCTTTTTCTGATTAAAATGTTCCAGGCAGCAGTCTTTACAAGCATAAGCTTTCCTTCTTTGATAATCTTCCAGTCTGCCACCATGTACAGATGGCAAGTTATAATGGAGGGATCATATACTAATTTGAGACATTTCCAGTGCAGATCATGAATCAAAGTGCTGGCACTCTATAATGAGAGATCGATAGTGTTTTTGTAGAAAGACCCTATAGAATTCTATAAATAATGAGTGTTTAGTGGGATGTGCAGGCAGCAGAGAACAAATTACATTTTCTGCAGAGGGGTCTTTAAAACCACACCTCAAATGTGATAAATGTAGTGTGATGGAAAAGACTACAAATGTTAAAACGCTGCACAGCATAATGTGTTCAGAAATTAGAAGCCAGTGCATTTACTTTCTTCTGTTTAATGGTTAAGTAATCCTTTCATCAAGACCTTTTCTCTTGTTACAGTACCAGTGGGTCACAGACAGCATTTCTCAAGGTTTTACAGATGGCAGCAAAACAAAATCAATTCTTTATTTCCAAAGGATCAGGATATTTGACACACTTGTAGTTTTTTGTAACGCACTGCATGTGAAACAAGGAAATATCTTCCCCAACTCATTACACCTTACTCCAGAAGAATGAGGTAACAGTCTTCAGCTAAGGCACCATCTGGGAGTCCCAGAAACAGCTTTAATTACTGAGCTGGACTTCCTGCTCTTCAGCAGGAGGGCGGGCACAGCACAGGCTCTCGGCCAGCTGGCGGCTGCAGCAGGGTGTGGGGACAGAGCCTGGACATCCTCCTCACTTCTAATCCATGGGTTTCTGCCACCCCTGCAGCTGGGAGGTGTTTGGGGTGACCAGACACAAACTGCAAAAAGCTCATCTTCCCTTCTACCTCACAAACCTCACACCTCCCTTTCCTTCAACAAAACCACCAAAGCTCAGCATTGCCCTGGTCCCTTTTCCCTCCTCTCACTAACACAATATTCCAGCAAAGCAGAAGGGGACAGAAGGAAGAACAGAACTCAGAAGAATTAGAGATGGAAACAACAACTCAATTACTTCTTCACAGAAAAAAGCAGAAGTTAGTCATTAATCTTGAAATTATCCCTTAGATCATGAACACTATCTAAAGCCTGAGAGATACCCAGGTATTACCCAGAACTAGAAAAGAAAGTCTAAGCCTCCAACCTGGGAAGTAATTCCTGGTTTAAGGATTTTTCCTTTAGTGTTTCTCACACAGACATCCCAACCACACCAGTAAGACTCACTCATATTTCTTAGATCTTGGTCTTGGCCCCAAAAAATTATGTATTCAAGTGGGAAAGGAACATGAGGGAAATAAAAAGGCTTTTTTACCATTTCAGCGTTTGATTCAAAACCTGTCAGTTTTAAGCCTAAGAATCTCCTCTTATTCTCTTCTCTACACTCTCTTACCCTAGAAATGGAAATGTCTGTTAAAAGGGACAGGTCACTGGGCAGCTACTGCCTGAGATGTCTGTTTGCTGCTTTCCAGGTCTGGGTTCTGTCTCTCCCTCTCTGAGTGCACGTGCCTCTGCCCCTCGTGCAGGAGGAGTCCTGGCCCCCACGAATCAGAGCCTTGTTAGCTGTGCACAAGTTAATACCACATCACTGACCTCCAGGACAATCTTTACAGGCTCACATTTTCAAATGGCATTTGGAAAGAACCTGATGTTCTCTTTAGGCAGAATTTTATTGGAGAGAGCTTCAGTGGGTTCTGTGAGACATGCAGGCTCACTAGAGCTCCTTTGCAGTCCAGGCTGCAGTGCCCTGCAATTTTAAATACTCAAGGAGGTTCAGAGTAAATAATGGGTGCCTTTCTATGCCACTGTAAATCAAGGCAAATAATGAATAAAAATAATGTTCTGCTTCATAGAGGTGAAGTTCTTTATACTCTTCTAATCAGCTGTAACTCAAAAAAATACAAATGCAAAGACCAACTCTATGTCTAATGCCTCCAGAAGATTTAAGTGGGGAAAAGAACAGTGGTAACCAATAAACAAGATTTACCTGCTTGCTGTATGGCAATGTTATTTAATGCACATCTGTGTTTAGAAGCAGGGAGGAACATGGCATCCTTTTCCTGGTTCTGTCAAGGTCATTGGAGCCATTATGCTCAGACAGTAGTGGCCCAAAGTCACGCAGTTAGTTTAAAGTTATTGCAAAGCATTGATGCTAATTCATCTAAACTAACACCTATTCATTTTGATTTATTTCTGCAAGGGACTTAGTCAACTTGGAGGCTACAGTAAGTCAATAAATTTCATCAGCAGTTTTAATCTCTTGGCATGGACTGAAAAGATGAACTGACAAGACAGAGTCAGTAATGGGAAGGTGCTAAGCCAGTGTTACAAATCTACCCATCCCTACCTGCCTCAGATAAAAAGAGACACATGCTCAGCTGAGCAGTTATGAATTTTGGTATCTTTGCTTTGCTAGGCTGAGGAACTCATGGGACCTTCTACTCTCCTTACACTTCTGAAAACACAGCAAGCCAGATGCAAAATTCAGGAAGTTAATGAATTTAAAATCAACTAACTCTAGAATCAGTGGTTTATGTCCAGAGCTCTCTATGT
Organism: Corvus kubaryi; assembly: GCF_017639235.1. Classification (NCBI taxonomy): domain Eukaryota; kingdom Metazoa; phylum Chordata; class Aves; order Passeriformes; family Corvidae; genus Corvus; species Corvus kubaryi. The sequence continues at coordinate 26,654 of NW_024581563.1, forward strand.
ATATTTACACAGGAAGGTAGAAATATATGTAAGCACATATATTTAGCAATAAAAATATTTAAATGAATAGTTTTAGTTTGCTCATATCAAGTCCCAAGCTTTGTTTATTCTTATAGAATAAATTTAATTTTACACAATAAAAAATAAACATTTACTTGGGAGTTTCTGGCCTCATACTGGCAAATGCAGATTTTTTATTTTTCTTTTTTACTTTGTTTTAACAATTGCTGTTTGCCAGTCCCAGGACTTCCAATCTAGGCACAAGAAGTCCCTTATTGTGAGTGGCCATGAGCTGAACACTCTGGTTACTTTGATAAGTATTTTGCTCAGTCGTGGCTCAACCTGCTCCGTCTGTTTTGTTCAGGATCTGAGTTGAGGCCTCACGTGATTCCTCCACCAAACAGACGAACAATTATAACTTGTCAAGCTGGCAAATTGCTCAGAGCTATCCTGTGATGATCTTGAGACCAAAACATTTATGATATTCTCCTGTTGTAGCAAAGAAAATCAAAATAGTTCTTCTCAAGGTCCCAAATCCTTTGAATTCTGATTATTCCCATGAACAAGGTTCTTCCATTTGCTAAACAAGTGACACAGATTTCTGCAAAGCTGCAGGTGAAATTGTAACAGAGAAATCCATAAAAGGTTCTAAAGCTGGATACTGATAATTTCAGCTATTGCAGTATTATAACATTAATCCATGTGCTGTGACAGAAAAAAAATTACTTTATTGTTCATTAAGCACTGACTGTCTATTAAAGGTTTTGATTATTAAAATACTAATGCTTAAGCAGGCACCATAGGGAAATGTTAGACAGCTTAGTGGAAATGGGGGCAAATCTTCCAAGAGATGATGCCTCTCTACTCATGAGATACAAATGCTGTTCTTTAGGACTGTCATCCTCAGCAAAACAGGAAATCACATTTGTTTAGTGGGAAAGGAGTAGTAAAGGCCATAAGAGAGCAGTAGGGAGTGCCTTTATTAAAGCTGCTATTACCAGAACAGTACTCAAAAGAATTTGGGGAATTTATTTCATTATGTTCTGAATAATTTAGTTTAGAAGAACCTGCTCACAAGCACACGTGCATAGAAAAACACCACTACATATTTTTTAAGAGAAGCAACATGAACTAAATAATGCATAGGACATTCTTATCATTGTTATTACATCGATTTTGATATTAGGTATTTATTTTTTCATTCTGGAGAGCCTGCAGGACAGAAGAACACAGGAAAGGGCAGAACGGAAATTAAACAGTTATGCTGATGGGCAATAAAATTCTATGTGGGAGACTAAAATTCCATTATTCCACAGAGCAAAAATGTTGTTTAACCTACAAAAAGAAACAACAGCCTTTGTGTATCTCATCTCTTCAATATAATTCAGGTCTAAAAGACCTTCACATTCTGTCCTCACTGTAAGGGCCAGATCCTTTGACAGCTTAGAGAAATTTATATCTACTTTAATCACTTTGTACTACTAAGTACCTTTATATTTCTAACCAACAGCGACCAAATAAGAAAAAAAAATACATATTGAAAAACCAATTACTGAGTAAGTTGGAACAGGCACAGTGAATTAACAAAGTTTGAGAAAGACACAAATAAATGAAGGTTTACAAGTTTTTGTAAAGATCAGAAGCTGTTGCACTCAGCACACAAATCTGGAATAACATCTCTACTTGCCCCAGAGATATTTTATCAATTAAAGATATGAGACAAAAATGTAAAGACATTTTAGTGCATGGAAGGAATAAATGTTCAACATGCACGTGGTATCCAGAAGAGTTAAAATACAGTAACTGCTATATTTAGACATTAAAAAATTATCTGCTTGGAGCAGGTAAATAACCCAGTAATCATACGTACATATTTAGGTGGGACATTTAGCTTTCAAGTTAATTACCAGAAAAAAAATTAACCTGGGGTGTCTGCAGAAAATTAAAAAAATAATAATAATAATCTTGATGTGTTAGGAACACAAAGCAGAGCAGTCTGCTTCAAGGCTCAGATCAATTTAATTTTATAATCACTGTCTCACACATTCCTTCTCTTATTCATACTCCTAATGTATTCATCCCAGGATGGACCTGTGAAACTGCTGGATACTGAAATGTTGGTGTATTAGCTTTGGAAGAGGTGGGATATATTTGCCTAGGAAGGTTTGTGGTAAATAAACCACTGAGCCGTTTATCTGCTCTGGTTTGGAAGGTGCACAGCCCCCTCACTGCTCAGGTTTAGCTGGCTGCACCACTACAGGTGCTACACATTCCAGGAAATTCCTTCAGCACTGGAGCTGTTTCTGAACACACTAAAGCTCACTGAGTATCACCTCCAAAACTCTTGAAATTCAAAGTTTTCATCTGTCTTTGAATCAGTTTCTGCAGTCCATAAACCTCTATTTTATCTGTCTCACACAAGTAACACAGTCCCTCCTCCCTCTTACTCCAGGTCACTGTGGGACAGTTCCCTTCCTCCTATTTGTCGGATCCAGCCTAAACTAATAAGTTCTGGGGACGTGAACATCTCAACCCCGTGAGTCACCTCCAATTCCTTTCTTTCCCATCTATGTTTGGGAAAAGACAGCTAAGATATATCTCACAGCCCTTTCATTTTCCAAATGCATCAGGATTTGAAAACCAGGACATGGAATGTGACAATGAAGTAGAAAAGCAGGTTCATTAGACCTTTAACCCAAAACAAAAGGGACATTTCCTTTTAGTCCTGCTAAAAAGGACATTTCCTTTTAGGCCTGAAATTCCCCATGCAATTTATCTGTGCAGCAATCACCTCCTCCTCTCCTCTCTCCCTGCCTGTATTCAGGATTCTTCAAATCACATTATTGTGGAGTGTATTTCAGATTCTCAAATGTGTTCTGAGAAGAGTTTTACAAAACTCATGCCAAGGAAAGGATGAATGCTGAGAAGGGGCTTTTCCACAGTTTATCAAGAATAGATTTTGAGGCAGATCATGATTATAATCTTTTCTTTATTTGCCCCAGGAGTGGGAGATAAAAGACTTCCACCTCATACAAGCACTCACCCCCTCATCCACTAAAAAAATAGTTTAATCTTTTGTAACATCCTTTTTCTACAATTCTTTCTCTAAAACCTAACTTTGGAAGAAAAAACTATGATATATTTATGGTTATAAAAATAGCACTTTTCATACAAATTGTAAATAAAAGCTTGAAAATTGTGTGATTTGCTCAGTTCAGCAAACAGAGATCCATCTAAAATGTGAATTAGGAATTCTAAGATTCTAATCTTCTTACAAAAATTTTTGATCTCCCAAAGGGGACGCAGCTAAAAGCTTGGAGCAATTTGAAAATTAAGAGAAATAAATGCAGTTAATGAAGTCTGGAAAAAAAAATCATTTTAATTACCACATCTTATGTTTTGTCATTCATTAATCATGTCAACTAAGTGAACCAAATGGCTTTTCATTGGATATTAAAATAATTTTTTGGGCTTATGCAGGCCCATTGCAGGTGGTTATTTAGTTTCAGAGTTTACTGAACAGCCAAGACCCAGATCACTTGTAATGATGTGAACAGCTTCAGTATTTTACCTTCAAAAAGCTGGAAGATCATCATTCTCTGGAATCTAACTGCTACTCAGGGATCTTGCAGATTATGCTGCCAAGGTTTAAAACTTTTTGATCTGTAAGCCCTTTAGGTACTGCCATTATGAAACAGAAGTCACAGAAGTTTAAGAAGATTTTTGCATCAAGTCCTGCTTAGTCCCTTTTGCCCTTTCAAAGGCCTTCATGTAAATATGGATAGCTGTGTATCACCGTGCCTTACCTGTGGGGTACCAGCTCTGCAAATCCTCCTCTGGGGAGAAGGAGAAGACAGAATAAAAGCTGAGGTGTTTTTTCACTGGCAATACTGGGAGGAGAATGAGGGCCAGAACCTGAACAACTGATGCAGAGTGGAGAACCCACCAGCCCCTTTCCCTTCTCACGAGGGCACACCACCCTCCAAACCAAAGATTAAAAGGCAAAAACGTGACCAGAGGCTACTCAGCCATAATTCATCCTCCCAAGCCCTGTCACTTTGAGCACTCATATTTAAAATTTCATCTTTCAGCAGATTCTTTATTGACACTAGAGCAGCAGATCCGGATTCTGCATCCCTCCTTCCACTGGTTCTAGGTCTGTTTGGGTTATTTTAAGGGAAGGTGGTACATTGCAATTTTAGATTGCAATTTCATAATACTGAAATATGTAACTCAGAAACTGGAGTTGGCACCCAAGATGTGAAGGTACTAATTCTGCTTCACAGCTGTAATGAAAGTGCTCCAGATGTGCTACTCCATCGCGAGCACTGAAAAGTGAGTGTGGAAAATGTGCCATTGAACATGCAGAAACAGGATTTCCTGCATTGGTGTGCATGGAAATAGATCCCAATAACAGCTTGGGATGTTGTTATAAATTTTAAATATATAAAATAAGAAGAAAGGGGTATCTTTATCTACTATTATCCATTCTGCATACTGTATTTCTTAAATGTAAGGTGTGCACGAGACCACTGATCTATTGTTGCATTAATCCACTACCATGTAACGACACAACTGAGTACAAATTGAGAATTACTGAGTTACTGTGGTCCTGAAATGCATATTAAAGGATAAGTGGCCACATGTTTATCACAGGTGTTTAACACATGTGCTCACTGCTCTCACAGCCAGGGCCAAGGACAGTTCAAGAGACACAAGTAGTGCTTGTGTGTCTCTGCTCACTTCTGAGTGGGTTTCTTTTTTTTTTTAATATCAGCTTTGTTATTCTCTGGATTGTTTTTATTTCATAAAAGCAAACCTCTCCAAGAATCAAGGGGCTGAATCATTCCCTACACAACCAAATCCAACACAGAGCAAATTCTTCTGCCCAAATAATAGCGGATAGCAGCAGGTCACGTTGAGGTGAAGGTTTAATATTCCATTATAATAAAATAATACCAATACTTAGTATGGCCTTCCATCTCAGAGAGTTTTAGGAACTATTATTAATCTTCATACTTTGCTATGAACCTGCTTAGACTAAGTGAATAAATTCAGTCTTTCTTCCCTTTTGAATTTCAGTGTCTTAGAACTGACTTAAAAATGGTATTAGTCTGGTGGAGAAGCAGAGACTGTAAACTAATTTAATGGGTGTTATTTTTACAGATGCTTTGGGTCTTGCAGGTTTTAAGGCAACACTACTGGAAGGCCAGAGAAACCCTAAGTTATAAATGGTGTCCTGTGTCATTTTTACCTGTCATATCATTTTTGATATTAAATACTGAATTATAAGAAAGGTAATTACAAAAATACCAGCATGGAAAATAGTTCAGTAACCAAGTAAAGAAAAGAAGTAAAAATCCTGCAAAACCAAATCCTTATTGGTGGCTTTTAAAATGTATAAATATTATTTTGTATTATTCAAGAACTAGAAGACAGGTAGGAATATTAAATGGCAACAGCTGTTCATATGAGATTTCAAAGATAATGCTACATTTTGAAAATAAAGGACTGAATTTTCTCTAAATGATAAAATGAACAACAGTAGTTTAATTTCCCTGAAACAGACAGATACACAAACTCCAAGCATTATATTTCAAAGAATTTTAATTAAATCCATATAACAAAAAAAGAAATGTTTCACATCTTAATTGAAAAATCACCAGCTAGAGAACTCAGCCAGTGAAACTGTCTGGTAAGCCCTGAGATATAATTGAAGAAAATAATAGATGAGAATATTTCAAATGGTCTCACTAGTCAGCAACCAGTGTAAATACTGCAATTCAAATAACAACATTTGAGTGATTACAAGAAGAACTAATTTCTACTCTACTGCTCCTTTGCTTTGAGAATTATACCTCATCCTTGAGAATCCCTGACTGAACACAAAAACTCCCTCACATCCTCCACGGAAACACGAGGCTCATTGCTGGCATAAGCACTTTCCACAACAGAGCAGGACAGCAGCCCAGGCTCGGGGTGGGATTAGCAGGTATTTACCATCCCTTCCATGGCTTTTATCTGCATTACAGAACCCTCCACCTTATCAAGGGTCCTTTTAAAAGCATATGGAAAAGCAGGGAGAAGACTGGTGCTTGTGCAGTTATACCCAGAGACTGCTGCAAGACCAAGGGAAGGGCTGAGCTTGAGTCCGTGATGTGAAATGAAGCAGGTAAAGCTTTGAGATTCTGACATGGGAAACATGCCAAGGCCAGATGGAAAACTCAGCTGTCACAATCAGAGGTCATCCCGACCTTCCCAGCACAAGGTGGTGTGAAAACCCTGTGTACTGCTCATACAGGTTTATCACACCTATCCTTTTCAATGGGGAACTAAAATAATTTGCTTGGTTTCTATGATTTTCTTGTTATTCATTGCCTTGGCTTTGTTTGGTTCTACTTTTACTTGTAGAAGTCCAGCAGAGATGCCCCTGAGGTAATGCAGATAATCTGAGTTTAAATTGCTAAGGAATTTGTTTGAGGGAAGCTTGGATAAACCTTAAAGGGAATCTTCAATAAGTCTTTGGGTTTTTTTAAATTATTTTATCATAAGACAACGTTTTCAGAAAGGACAATTCTTGCTGAATGGAGGGAAGTTTTGTTGATGAGACTTTTCTAGCAGAGTCTTAATGGAATTGCTTACAACATTTTTACATGATCTATTTAAGCCTCTGAAACTATCTAAAAACAACCCTGATTATCAACATTAAGCATATATGATAATGTTACCCACCAGAGAAGCAAACAGAAATACCTCTTACATAACTAAACATGATAGAGTGGTTTATACCCTTCCTAAATTTTTTGCACATTTCAAACTCTTTGAGTGCTGCTGAAGATATATGTAGGAAGAAAACTTTAAACAGTACCAGCATAGTAAATGAAAAAGTGGATCTAAAGAACAGCAAAGAAATGTGACCAAAAACATTAGAAAAAAAATTTCTTCTACTAGAAATAACTAAGTAGTAGCTGAACCTGATTTAGAACTCCAGAACAGATTAAATATAAGACTGAAGTACCTCCAAACCCCACTGTCTACATACAGCTACACGTGAAATCATAAGATCATTCCCAGATTTAAGGGATTCCTCCATACCCTTATTTTCCCCTTTACACCTCATGGGTTCCATTGTACAGTAAAACTCAACGATGGCGCGACAATCGTGACATCCTGCCTGACATCAGAGCTCAGAGTGACATCAACTTAACAAACCAGCCACAGAAAATCCACAGGAGACTGAAATCCCAGACCCAGACTGGAAGAACCTAACATGAGTTCATTTTGCTTGCCAAGGGGAGGTGTTTTGTAGGGTTCTGCTTTGCAAAGCCCTGATGGTGTCTGCAGGGTGAGCACTGACATCCCTACCTTGGAGCCATGTCCCTTGGATGAAGCGCTTCCCAGAAGGCTGCCAAGGCAATTATGCAGATGTGGGAAGAGAGGTTCCTCCATGGAAATCAGCTGGGAAGGGCAGGAAACTGAGACTGGGAGCTTTCAGAATGAAGGGAGGGCAGCATGGAGGTGGTGGCAGCTGAGCTGGACCCTGCAGACCTTTTGCAGGTTGGAAGAGGTGGGTAGGACTGGCTTTTCTCTCCTTTTTTGGTACAGAAGTGAGAAGGCTTCAGAAGGTGGCAGCACCCACTTGGATCCAAAAAAATGATTAAAATAAAAGGAGGGGGAAAAGAAGGGGAGCTTGTTCACATAAGACCTCTGGTACTTCTGTACTGAAGGATGCTGCAAATACTACAGCTCCACACGTGTTCAAAAAGCCAAATTTTGCTTTTCGTGAAGTAATTAAATACAGAAATTAACTGAAGTTCAAAGTCAGTGAGGTGGAATCGGCTGTAAGATGGTTGCTATCAGGTGGATGCATCATGTACTTGCCCTGTGTTCCTTTTTCCCAAGAATTTTTCTCTCCTTCAAAGACAGGACACTGAACTAGATGACCTGTGGTGACATTGCTGTGTTTTCAGGTTTACTTCAAATCTTTTTGTATAAATTACTCCTCTAACTTGAGCAAGATTTGTGTTACTTCATTTTTAGCACATAAAATCTGCAATTGTACTTCAACTACTATAGAGAACTATAAGGAACTCAATCCCTTAAAATACCATACAGGGACTATTTCTAGACCAGGCTCCAGCACTGGGATGATACACAGTTAAAACAAAGTAAAATCCATCCAGATCTTTAAAATATTTCCTAAGTTCTGCCACCAATGGTCATGGAATTTTTCTCAGTTTCCACTAAAATTATTTTAGACTGCACTAAAACTCCTTTGCAAATTATCACATATTTACTTAAAGTTTTAACAATCACGGGATATATAAAGAATGATTTTAATGTCACATCCTTGGGTTCTGTCAAAAATATGAAGAAAGCAAAATTGATCTCAACTTTCATTACTTGAAACCTGAAAAGTTGTCATAATTCATTATAAGTGACAAAAAATAAATCTCTTGCTAAGAAATTAATTATTTGCTGGTCACTGATGGCAGTATGTTTATCTGATGCCTGAACATCTGCACGTGGATTCGCAGTGTCTCCCCTTCCAGGTGTAAAGAAACACAAATCAAAATTCTCCCCATGTCCTGCTACCTCACAGATGAAAGTGAAGGGAATGGTTTTGAAAGCCCACTGGGTCCCAAGGAAAAAAAAAGACAATTTATCTACATAACATATCCTGTCTGTCCTGCCACACAGCCAGTACATAACAGCGTGTTGCTAATTGAGTACCAGGTAATTCTTCACATCGTTATGAGAGGAGGAGAAGGAAAAGTACCTTGGACAAGTTTAAAAGTACAAACCATATGTTCCCCAATTTTAAAGCTTTTTTTCACCTTCCTTCTTCACAATCCTGAATCTCCACCTCACCTGGTTAGGAATCTGCATGCTTAACTACCTGACCTGGAACCTTGCATTAATGTTTGTGCCAAAAAATTTCATTTCTTCTTTCAAAAGCATTGCAAGGTTGGAAGCAAACTATCCTCCACCTCCTGACAAGAGGAAAGGGAAGTGACCTGGGTACAAAACCTTCTGTTAGTACCAAATTTACTGAAAAACACTTTGCATACTGAAACCCACCTTGTGTCAATTTGAATGTGCCTGGTGGACGTGGGGTGAGGAAGATAAGAAACTCTGTCCATGACCAGAGCTGTCTATCACAGTCACCATAAGGTATTGAACTGGAATCAGATTAGGTTGTGTTTAGTGCAAGGTTAATATTTTATCCAATATTAGTTTCATAGTTTCCCCTTTTTTCTTTCCTTCCAATATGAACAAACATTGTTGGCATTTAAAGAGCATAATAATGTGTAATTTAGTAGCATTTCTACATTAAAAAAAGGCAAAATAAAGAAGTTGCAAACTAGCAGAGTGTAACATTCTGCAGAGGGCACCCTCGGTACAGTCAGAACCGATCACCTTCTCCCCCTGCATCCCTCCCTCCTCCATAACTTTAACTACATAATATCACATTTACAACTGTCAGGAATATACAATAGCAAAAGGCTTTCCCTGATGGCAGCAGAACAATGTCTGATGTACACCTGTGAAAGAGAACAAAGTATACCTACACAGAGAACAGGCACTTTGCTTTTCAAATATCAGAAATGCTTTTTTGGCTTAATAACTTATCATGAATTAATTTGCTGTCAAGAACTATATACTCATAATAAAGACAGTGTCTATCTGCTATTATTATTATTATTCCATTTTCTTCTGTATTGTTCCTCTGAAAGCTTCTACTTATTCAGAGATACAGAGAAAATTCTAAGTGAAGAAAAGGAGGATTGCAAGCAAACATGGTTATAGCAGCACATATCTGATATGGCATAATATTAAGACTTTCCACTGTTTTAACACTGAATTCTCATAAACAAGACAGGAGATATTGTCTTCATTGGAGGTGTGAGAAAAGGCTCATTTAAATATTATGAAATGGCATATTCTCTCTGCATTTTACTGCTCAGACTGTTCATACCCCATGCTCTGTCCTTTATGCTGACACAGCTGCTTCTTGTCCAACTCTACTGCTAATATGACCTTCTCTCCTTTTTTTTCCCCTCCTCCTTCAGAACCATTTCTGGGCAGTTTCACAAGAATTTTGATTGCTGTTGTAAAGTTTATATCACTACCATCTGACAGCTCTTTGCTGGCCTTGGTGAAATGAGTTGATGGTCTCCGTTAATTTCCTAACAGGCAGGTGTTCACAACTTAAAACATCACCTCTGCTGGCACAAGGACTCCCAAGCCAACAAAAATATAAGTATAGGCTCACCACTGGGTGAAATACATACTTAAAGAGAAACACATTTTGAAGTGCTCTTGGAAGGAAAGCTGAGCTTTGTAAGATGGATAAAAATTAACAGAAAATGAACTCTGGTAAATAGTCCTATAACAGAAGATTTAAATGATATTGTTGGATAGCACACCCTGGTATAGAGAAGCCAAAACATCAAAGCAAAGGGGGAGACCAAGCTGTGCTGATATCTTTCTATTTCTATATCTTTACCAATATCTTTATCAATATCCATAGAGCAGGACTGCTCGTGAGCTGGGGAGAGGAACACACGCAGAAGAACCAGAACTTGAATGCTCAGTGTCGGGCACCCTTCCCTTGCTTGCCACTCTAAAACTAAAAACTCTGCACTCTAAATTAAAATACCTTCTATAACAAAGCAACCCATAAAGCTGTTACATTTCCCCCCTCTGGGTTTTCTTTAGTGGTCAGACCCTTTGAGAAAACAAGACATTTTTAGCTAAATTCCTGAAACTCACTGTGACAGGGCATTTTCCAGATGGGCGCATTGGAATCATCTGCCATTAGGAAACTTTCTAACCAACAAACAACATGTGGCAAGTATTAGATAAGCAATTTAAGAACATTGCAATCTGCATCTTCGAATCCAATTAAAATCTGACCTCTCTTCCAGAAATGGTCAGGAGCAGAGTTTAATACCCCTATGAAACTACCAGGACATGTGAATTCAAATGACAGCAGAATTTCCTCATACAACCATTACCATTGTATCCCTGATTCCATCTTATTGGAAAATAAAAGCAACTTCACACTGACTGCAGAGCCTTCTTCTGAGAGTAACTACTGCTACTTAATTTTATTTCCAGTGTATTTTTCTCAGACTCAAGGAAAATTGCTTGCTCTTTGTTGATTAAATCATGTCAGCAAGTATTTTAATTTATGTGTTTTAGATAGCAAAGCAGAACAATTTTCATTCTTGGGCAAGGATAATCATAATTAAAAACACATTAGCTGATTATACCAAGCATCCATCCTGAAAAAAATATTCTATATCATGATTTATAAATTATGATTGTTGGCATTTTGAAATGATACAACCTTGTAAGCTGATGCATAGTTTTTGGTGATACCCCAAGTACCCACAACTTAGAGCCACCTGGTGTGGTGGAAGCTGTCCCTGCCCAGGCAGGGGATTGGAACAAAATGGTTTTTAATGTCCCTTCCAACCCGAACCATTCTGTGATTCTATAAAGCATATTTCAAACACCAGCCTCTAAAATAAAGGTTGAAATACTTTGATGCTTTGCCATCCAAGGATGGAGGAATCTCCTCTGAAGCAAACTTGGTATTTCTGCATGATAAAAATATCTTACTGCTATAATGAGATTAATACTTCCTCACAAATCTGCTCATTTGATCTCATGTTCCAGTTTCTGACATCTTCCACAAGCAATCGTATCCCATACAGGATGCATTGCTTTAACAGGTATTAATTTTACTGAGCTCCACTATAATTTTAGTCTTACATGATGCCTCAAGATGTTTCACACATTCTGAAAAGAAAGCTAAAAGGGAATAATTTGCATGTATTACTTAAGTTGTACATGCTGTAAATATTGATCTGCTGATAGAGAAGAAAAAGGCTTTTTAAAAAAGAAAAAATAGCACTTGTATTTCTATCATTTTTAAGAATATTTTTCAGGTTAAACTTGGTGAAGACATCACAGCTCTGCTCACCCCTGCAGCTGAAGGATATTTGACACTCCAGTCCATGACATTCAGTGTATATTATGGCAATTTGCAGATGATAGAACTCTATACTTTTACTCTCTTAGAGTTATTACCAATTCAGCACAAACTCTTCAAACCTCAACCACTGCTGTCTGTGTTATGCAGAGAGCAAAGCTGCACTTCACAGCTTTGACCTATTATTTTAGCCAACTCCCACTGACTCTCAAGGATGATGCACAGCTACTCTTGGAAAAGGTTTTGAGTAACTTTCAAGCCTTTTCTCCCCTCAGAAGGGAGAAGCTGTAATTTATCTTACATGTAAGAACAAAAAGGAATAAACAACTCTTCATCCCACCTTCACACCAGCCTCCACTATCCTGTTGGGAAGGTTCTGGTAAAGAGCTGCAAACCTCAGTAAAAAGGAATAAGCATAAACAGAATTCAGCTAGAGAAGGGATCACAGGATAAATTAGCTCAGACTAAAATGTTGATCATTTAAAACTCTTGCTGTCAGATATGACAAACCCATGAGGCCTGGGAGCATAGGTCCTTCCCCTTTCTCAAGCACAGAGCACCATTCTGGTTACCACTGGTAATTTTATTTTATCACCAGATAAAATGCACCAGGTATTCCACACACTGCTCACACTCCATCAGCGCCTTAATCACAAAGCACAGAATAATGAGGTGAAAAAAATACCTTTGGGACCCATACCTATCTCCCCAATGGTAAATGGCTCCTCCTCAGCAGCCCTGATTTGTGTCACCCCAGTGCCACACATTTTCCTTCCCATCCTTCCTTCCTCTTGTCTTTCTTACAGAGTTTTCTGCCTTTCCTCATGCTTTCCTGTGCACAATTTCTCTCCTACTTAACCAGCTGCCTGTACTGAACTTGCTAACACCTTCACAGCCCTCCACAAACCCACCTCTTTCTTTCTCATTCTCTTGTAGGCTTCTTTTCATAATTCTCTCTCTCCTGGAACAGGCAGCTACACAGCCTCTACAGGAGAAATGCCTCCTACCTGCCACCAGAAAAGGGTCACATAATTTTTAAATTTAAAATTTTAAAGTGGCACTGAAATTCCAATCATAACCACTTTTGGCAGGGTCATACAAATAAATAAACCCCCATAACTCTAAGGAGAACTGAGTGCCATTTCAGAAGACAGAAAAAGGCCCCTGAACTGTCCTGAATCTAAGGGATACTAATGGTCCCAGAGAGAAGCAAAGTCGCCATGCAGGAATTCACTACACAGACAGCCCTGAAGAGGACTCTCATCTTTCTGGCATCGCTGGTGCCTGAAATAAGGTGAGATTCTGTGTCCCTCAGCCCTTTTAAGCACCTCAGTTCCATGCCAGGGCTGGGCAGCAGTTGCTTGGTTTGTTTTCAATTTTGCTCAAAATGAAGTGTCTCTCTGCTGAAAATGGCCAATGTGCTATTTCACATTACAATAGAACAAAACACTTTCTTCTACCTGGGAATACTGTGGGGCCCAATTTTTCAATGCTTGGATTTCTGTTTTTAAGGTTTTTCCACACAAGCAAATGCTTTTGCTCTGACAGCATTTAATAACAAGTTTGACCTTGGAGGGTGTACGTTTAAATTATTTCAGAGAATGCTGCAGCAGAAAATCAGGGGCCAGGGATTCTTTTCCTTATTTGAATTTTATTATTTTGGGAGAAGAGGGAATCCCTTGTTTCACAGAAGAAATTACTTTTGAGCCACAGTGTGAAGACTTTTTGCTTGAGCAGATGAAGAGCCACAACTTTTTTATGCTTCCTGCAGCTGATACAGAACTGTCACCATTGCTAAAGCAACTTTGCTGCTTCCCCCTGGGAATATCCCTGAAAATACAGTACAGAGAGCTGAGAGCTGGTTTAGTGTGTGCTGGGACAAGAATGTTATCCCAGGATTCAGGACACCTTGAGCATCATCCCCTTCCTGGCAGCCCTGGGGGCTGGCACAGCTTTGTGAGGCTGCAGAGCAGCCCTTGATTTTTCCAGAGGATTCATGTCCAGCATTCCCATCCTCATTATCTAACACCCTTCCCAAGAAAGGTACAGCTTTTGTATAGGAGAGCTATCATTGACTACAGTTTGCTGTATTTCTTATGTAGATTGAACATATAAAATTCTTTATTTCTGAAGGACCAAGTATGCAAATACTTAATACGGATAATTAAACTCCCCAAACTGATTCTATTCACATATTTTGGGATTTTTTTTTCATTTCTCAATTTCCTGTAAACACCCCACAAACTCTGAGAAACACTTAAGACACACACAGAGTAACTACTTTATTTTAATGCTAAGCAAGAATGAAAATTAACTTTTGTTGCTGAACAGAGGAAAGGTCCTGTGGTAAAAAAAACTACTGTTTCTCTGAGTTATTACATAATTCAAAGATTAAATTACCTTTGGCTGGAGCTGTATCAGTCTTTTTTCCCCTTAAAATAATGATATCCTGAGTACAGCTGTGTGGGTACAACAGTGGGACACAGCTCCTGACAGTCTAATCATTGGTTCATCTAACTGTATTCATGGGGAGTCAAAATGCTGCTGTTAAATCACTGCCCTGCCCTATTCTAAAAAGCCACCAGGTGAGCTGTTTCAGTGGTAATAGCAATGGCAAACACCACAAAAGAATTTATTGTCAACCGACCTGCACGGAAAAGCAACACTGCAGAAGCAATATTGATTGCTGCAGGATAAAAAAAAAAATATTTCAGATGTACTCTGCATTCCACTTACCCAAACCCGCTCATGCAACGTGGAATAATGTTACATTTCATGCACGTTCATGCTCATGATAAAACTCTCTCTGTGTTATTTAATTTTCTGTACTGATCTACTACTGAAATCCATATAACATGTTCATTCTAATAGCTATTCTACAGAGGACATTGATCTCCATAGAGGATCCCCTTTTTTTTCCCACAAGTACAGACAAATTCTGCAGAAATTCTTTTTCCATCATGCAAACTCATGAATAGGAGAAAAAATAAGGGTGGAGAAAAATGAAAACGAAGCCAAAGACAAATCAAATCAAGTAATTTGATCTTTTTGTTTCTCTTGGAAAAAAAAAAAGGTGATGAAAGAGATTATGACCCTTTCATTGTTCATAAATCATCTTCTATTTAATATGAGATTTCACATTCTAACCTCAATAATTGTGATTTACATTCAGAGTTACAGTTTAACTGCCATTTATGGGTGTCACGGGTAAAAACATTGAATTTATAGTGACCGTCACTAGAGATTTCCATTTCTAACAAAAGTGTTGCCTAAAAAAAGTAGAAGCTTGTGCATTTAAAAATATTGACAGGATTACAAAGAAAAAGCCATAGATGAAACAAAATGTATCAAAAGCATTGCATTTAAGAACTATTTTGTAAATTGTGTATTTAAGACATTTCTTGCAAAAACCATTAGAATTCATATCTGACAACCATCAGCTCTTCTTTAAGCCTCAAAAAAAAGTGCACAGGGGCAGTCTTAGCACAAATTTCCACATCCAGTCTTCCCTTCATGTTTCTACAGAGTTTCTGACATTTTGGTTTATCCTCTGTAGCTGTTGCACCTCCCCTCCCAGGATACACAGACCACACACCAGTCTGACAGTGGTGGCACTCCATTTCATGCAAAAGTCTTTCATCAAACAAGCATTACTTTCTGCCACAGAGATAATTTATTCTTTATGTATAATTGATTTGTGCCTGCACTTAAAAATGTCTTTTGAAATCCATATTATAACTAATACTGTCATATAATAAAAAGCAACACTTTTAATTTAAAGTTAATTATTTTCCATTATTCAACATTAGTAGACAAGGCAAGAACTCTAGCTTAGTGCCAGAACATAAAAGAAGTTATTCTGAACTTATAATACCCGGGTTTAACAGCTTAACGTCAAGAAGTAATACTGTAAATTAAAAACTGAGTAAAAGGATTACGGTATCTCATATTTAGAAATTTCACATGACTACAGATAATGAAGGCAAGCGAAATATTTTTGCAGCACTGTCCTGAAATCTGCAACTATAAAGGAAGTATTTTTATAGCAATAGCACAATATTCTGTAATAACACTTTAGATATAACATCACTGTGGCATCTGAGGCTCACTGCAATACGCTGCTGCATTTTTCAAGGGGCTGTGGGAGGTATTTCTGTTTCTTGCTTCCTTTTATCATTGCTACAAGACAGCTCGCTTCACCCACCTTATCCAAACCCCATCTGGAATTGGGAAATCACAGGTACGACAGACGAAGGGAGCCTCAAACACTGCAGGTATGTAAAGGTGCTACTTTTGAGGCCTCTTTTAAGTGACTCTTTCAGAAACAGAAACCACATGTGGGCAACACATGATTCCTTGCAGCTACTTCAAATTCGAAGAACAAAAACACTTCACAAGCCATGTGAAATGATTTCAGTGTTGACTTTCTGCAAGCATAAAAAGTTTTCAAAATGAACCAAACACCTGGAAATGAGCATTATCTCATTCTGAAGGTATCCATCCTCCAAAGAAAAATCATCCTCACAGTAGGCTAGAAGACAACTAATGTACTACTAAATGTTAGAGATGAAGAACTGTAATCCCTTATGGAGATTTTAGAAGGAATTGAGAAGATGGTTTTTCAGTGTTTGTGTATTCCTTATGCCTCAGATTATGGTTATTCAGAAATCTCTGTCAAGAAAGTCACCCTCAGGGAGGAGCTCTTGCTGGAAAGTTCCCATCAGAGAATACAATCAGAAGTACTCAACAACCTGCATTCTTGTGTGGATTTGCACTTAGCAGTTTTCCCTTATCAGCTTGGAAAATATTGGCTTTTATGGCTGGTCTTTTTAAAGCCCAAACCCCCTTAACATCCCCATCTCCTCCAAAAACTGTTCCATTCTCCCCTTCAACTCATTGTCAGGGACTCTCTTAATGGGAAAGAAAAACTCATTGTGCTGACCTAATTATGTGAGTGTGTCCTTGTTAGAGTGGGACTCATTTCCAGCCATAACCCCTTGTCTCAGGAAGATGGATGACACTGCTCCAGCCCGTTTGCTGCCTTCTGGCACATTCCACTGCACCTCGGTGCTCTCCCACAACTCCAGCATTAAAGACATCCACGTGGGCTTCATTATACACACACCCCTCTCTTCTGGCTCTGATCTGCCCTGGGTGCCTGACTGGAGAGCTCTGGGAGCTTGCAGGGATATTTAAAGAAACCAACTCACATTTACCACTGCCAAAGCATGAGCCTGCAAGCCCACGAACCCCACCCCATAAATCGTTACGTGCATGGCATATGGTTGCGCTTTTTTTGACAGAACGTGTTCAGATTTTGCAGTCAGTCAATCCATTCTCCCTTCACAGATTGTAATCATTTTGTACTCTCACATTCCACGTCCAATATACCATCACCACTGATTAAACAGCCAGATTTAAATCTTACTTTACAGAGTACACACAAACACAACGTGTACAGTGTAACAGACCACTGGCAACATGCTTAATGAACTTTCAATCACATTAATTAGCACCAAATAAGCAGTACAGTTACATGCCCACAGAGGCCATGGTACCCCTGCCCACAGATGAACTTCAGCAGGCACAGGAAGTTTTCAAAATAATTGCCCTTTAGTCATTGCAGGACTGCTTTTATTTTAATAGATGATGGTGTGTGAAGGAGAATACAGAAGGAAATTTTATTTCTGAAATGTCTGCATCAATAAAGGTACCTAATTAAGGTATTCATTAAAATATACAAAGTTAACTTAACAGGAAAAACTCTGCAAAATGTTATTGCATTTCCCCATTAAACTAATTTAATTTGGTAATAACACTAATTCTAATAGGATGATATTATTAACTATCTCAATTTCAAAATGTCTTCTCGTGTTTATTTTTATTATGTTACTAAGCAGAGTAGCAATTGACCTAATTTATTTTATTAAATAACATTTCTCAATCCGTTTAAAAAGGGGCAGTGGCCTACTTCTGTCCATAGGCCCTGAGCGTGCTGGCATTTCAAAAATTACAGGAGAGTTCAAGTTTGTACCAATTTCACAAAGCAGCATTCAAAACCACATATACCTTCTTACTCAAATCAGTAATGTCATCTGCAGTTAACAGTTTGTGAGGTTAATATCTATAGTCCCTTGTGGATAGGGAACAGGTCTCCATTTCAGTTGGGCATTTTTGATTGCTCTCTTTCACCTTTTACTAACAGACAATACAGACGTTTTCATTAGAATTTAGAATAATTATTGATGAAAAACTACAAAGGTGTGTTTAACAGTCTCCCAAAATGGAAACAAAAGAACTTTCACAACAAATCAAAGTAATTTCTGACTTTCTTCTATTACATTCTGTTCAGACCATAGCAAATATAATGGTCCCAGTGGCAAACCCAGAGCATCCTTGCCTAACCTGGACATAGATGGCTGGCATGAAACACTTATGGCAAGTTATGCACAGTTTGCTAATTCTGGGCTGCATTTATCCCCAGCAGTCCTCAAACATGCCACATGTGCAGGACTCAGCATTCCAAACAGCGACACATGGAGACATCATTTGCTGTACAGGAAGGAACAGGACAATCTCCACAACCCCTGCCAGCTGCATTAGCTGATAAAGAGGTTTTTAACCTTGTCTGAATCCTCTGGGGCAGGAGTTCAATACTGAGAGCCCAAGAAAGAACATGCAAACAGTTGTAATTCCTGCAAACTGTACAAAGCAACTCCTGAACACGACTCTGTTCCTTGGCAGTGTTATCACCTCTGAGTCCTCCCTTCTGCCCCTGTTGGTGTTGGCATCGCCTCCCATCCCTTCACCTGCAGCTTTTTCACGGCACCCCTCATCTCTCAGCCAGCTCGGTGTGGAGAAGCTCCGTGTTCTCTGCACTGGGTCTCATCTGATCTGCTAAACTCTGATCTATTTCACGCAGGGCGTGCATTAGAAAAATCAATGCTGACAAAATTCTGCAGTCCAACCTATAGATGTGGTGCAAACCCCAGCATGTCCGCAAGAAGGTTTACTCAGCACCAAACTAGGATATAACCTAGTGAAAAACCAAGTTATTTCTGCGAGTAATGCACAAACCAAACCATTCTCCTCACAAGACTTTAATCAAACAAACCAAATAAAGATTTTCTAATAGATAATACAATATAAACATAACTTGCTAAAATAAAGTAAAATTAATATTAAAAATATAAATAAATACATAAAACTAAGTATTTGCATAAGCCAAGGTTGTCCACTATTCACACATTTTGTTTTCATTCAGTGCGGAAGATCTCAAAATGAAACATTTTGGTCACAGAGGTCATATCAGTTTAAAAGCTTCCATCTGCTCTGCCACATTGATTTTCTAATGCATACAACATGTTAAAATGAATATGGTCAATAGTTCAGCAGACCATACAAATCAGAGAGGAGCAGAAATGCTGCAAAGATTATCTTGATGCTTCACCAGTCACAAGTATGGCCTAATGTCAGGAGAATAAAGGGATTTGGTTCAATGTCAAGGGATTAAGTTTTATACTTTACTACAAGTGAAGTTAAATACTACATAAGCAATTATAATAAGTGAAATAAGCCCGGAAATACATACAACTATTAATTCTGAAGAAAATGGTATTTCAGTTGGAAGGTGGGTATCAATAATGAAAATTTTAGGCCAACTCGTTTGCATTTCCCCTGACATGGCAGACAGGTGGGGAAAAGGCTGAAAATGTGAATGGTAAGGAAGAAAACTTGTAACAAAACTCACAAGTCTGTTCATGAGACAAACATACTATTTTTTCAATAATCTAGTCCATTTTCTGTGGCTCATACAATACACCTATTTGTTGTCACAGCCCAATTCTAAATAAAAATGTAAGAAGCCAACATTACAAGCATGTTCGAGCTCAAAGTCTTAATAAACACGTTCTGCTACAAAATTAATTGTTAATTTTAAATCTAAATAGAAACATTGCTCAATACAGGAATTATTTTACTGGTTTGAAGGAGAAGGGGTGCCAGGACCAACCAGTGTTTATGAAAATCACACCACAGCGTTTGCCTGGCACTGAGACAGGAAGCTCCAGCACACACCTCTGAAAGTGAGAGCTGTCTTCAACAGGCTCCATCAGCCTCACTGCATAAACAACCACAGATTACTTGCACATAAGAATAAGAGATTTTATACTGTACTTATGATTGATTTCTTTTTGCAGCTATGAGAAATTGTAATTATTTTTTCAATGGAAGGTTTACCAGGTGTCTTTTCCTCTGCTGTCACCTAGCTCAGAACAACAATTATAACATAATGGTGGTTTATCTGATTACACAAACTTCTCATGCTCTTCTTTAAGCAAAGACTCCAAAGCAGCAACATAATACCAGAACCTATGAAACAACTTATTTAACTTCCAAAATTCTAAATCTGGTTTTGCTATTAATTAACTCAATGGCTCTTACAGCATCTTCCTGTATTGCTTCTCATGTATCAATGTATGAGAAAGTAATGAGGGAATTTTGCTGGTTAATGCATTTATCTAACGGTTCATTATCATCAGGGGTCAAAATATTCATCACCCTCATGTAATAGGAAAGGAAAAAACACTTGTAACACCAAATAAATGCTGGCAATTAGTGGCGCAGAGATGAAACACCTGGATACACAGTGAAACAATCCCTTGTTCCACTGAGACACGTGTAGGGATCATAAACCAGAGCCTAAATACAGAATTTAAAATAAAGAATAGCATCAGTGATATTAAGTCTGAAATTAGAAGGGTAACTGAGAGCAGTTTATGTTTTGTCTGTGCTGACTGCATGGATCTGCAGTTCAAACTTTTGTCGTACAACTTCAAGGCAGTACTTCTAAACTCCCCCCTGCTGCTCTGTCGTGTACTACTGATACTGTGGTCACTTGATTGAGGTCCTGCTCATTCCTGTCTGCTTTTTACCCCAACAGGTGAGTGGATCCAAAGTTTGAATTTACTCCAGAAATTAGCATTATTTATCTGAAGACATATGGTAATTAATTTGCTCTTTTACCTTGTTGTTGTTAAACCAACACCAGAGCAATTGTTCACCTCTGTGTACTGCGTGGGAACAACTTGTTAAGAAAATACAAACTCATTGGATGTTATGGACAATCCAAACTCCAATTAATTTCACTGATGTTATCTACATGCTCTTTTCCAGGAGTGGTAGAGAGAAAAAAATTGCTCACAAAAATTCACACCATCACAGCATTAGGTATTTAAAAACTCAGAAGCAAACAGCAGAGCCTGTAAAATGCTACAACAAAACACTGAAAAATTTAAGTGCTAGAATGCTGCAAATGCTGATTTGAGGGCAGATTCAACATAGGATATAATTCATTGAGAAAATGAATGTTAGTTTTCCAAAATGCACAAGATACAGCCAAAAAAATGGGACCACTAGTATATCTTAACCAGGTATTGGTTCTACCTTGATCCTGGCTCCAAACTCTAAGTAACGCTGGCAGAGGAGCGGTTTACATCCCTAAGATTTTGTAGCTGGATAAGCAACAGACATTATCCAGGAAAGAGGAGGGGCCACATTGTCTGGAGGATAGGGAGGCTATCCCACACTGAAGCAGTAACTACAGTAACAAAATATTAATAGCAACACTTCTCTAAGCTTCCTTAAAAAATAGTGTTAATTGAATGCTGTGGATCCAGTACCAATTCTGGAGAAACTGCTGGAACTCCAACCTTTTCTCGTGGCACAGCACAGATGCAGTTTATACCAGCAGCAGATTCCATCTGTTCACAAAGGTTGTTCAATGTCATTCCTGCTCACTGGTACAGGAATGCCCAAATCTGCAAGGCCACCACAGGCCTTGGTGACTCGTGCTAGTAGAAGGTGACTGGAAATTCCAGTTTCTTTCTGAAATATTTTAACCATTTAGTTAAAATAGATTTTAATATGCAGTTGTTTTTTTGCCTACAAAATATCTACTGCCTACAGAGTTGCTGCATTTTTTCCTAAGTGTTTTATCTCAAAATGGAAAAAAGCCCAAAGAACTGGGTTTGCTTACAACTGAGAGGCAATGGTCAAAATATCTTTCCTTCAACATTCTCCCTAGAATTTTGCCCTGCCTCTAATAAGTACTGGGGAGAAATACTTGTGCAAGTAACAGCAAGGACTTTGTGTTGTTGACAAAGTCGTCAAGATTTCTTAATTAAAAAAAATTTTCAAAACAAAACATGTCTTTAACAAAGCTTTCTACATTGGAAACTCACTCTTTACCCTTTAGTGAACAATTTGTTATGGAGACTTCATGCTCCTGTCTTCTAATTGACACATTTTTTACATCCAGAGTGTTTTTCTGTTTCTTTGAATATATCTTGTCAGGGAGGACTTGCATACAAAACAAAATTAATTTGGTTGAAACCCTAATTTGATTCTGTTGATAAAAGAAAAATAGTCTGTCAAATGATTCAAAACCGTTCTGTCAACAAAACATCCCTGGCTACTTTCGGATCTTTTATGAAGATGCAATTTGCAAAAGAATATCTTTGCCTGAAAACTAATTCATAATTTTAAAATGGGTGTAGGAGCCTTCTCTGCTGAAGTGCTGAGTGCCTTTGTGAGCACCTTCAACTCCCTCTGAAGGCCCAAAATTGTGCATTTTGCAGATTTATATCCTCAGCCATCA
Source organism: Corvus kubaryi (assembly GCF_017639235.1). Taxonomy (NCBI): domain Eukaryota; kingdom Metazoa; phylum Chordata; class Aves; order Passeriformes; family Corvidae; genus Corvus; species Corvus kubaryi. Next base: position 49,315 of record NW_024581563.1, read on the forward strand.
CATGAATTACAATGTGCTCTGTCAGGCCTTGTGTCAGTCTGTCTCTGGCATTTCTGGCTTTTATTACTCTCTATCCTATAGAACAGTTTATCAGACAAAATAGACTCTGGTTATCTATTGGTGGCTTTAAAATAAAAGCCACATTTACAAATGAGATAATGTTATCTATCCTCCTGATTTTTGTAAGAACTCATCATTCCTGTAAAATTTCACAGCACCCTTTATCTTCTCTAGTGAATTGCTGTTCAAGAGAGTTAGCTCTGGGCAAAGCAGAAATTATTTGGTATTTCAATATGGTGAAATAATTTCACAAAATTGCACTTGCAACATATTTGGGGGAAGCATTATTTATTATTCACTTTGCTTTTATTTCTGCGTCAAATTTTTATTTGAGAGGAGGAAATGATAGAGATCAATGTTATGGTCATTTCACAAAGCCTGATTGTATTATTAGAAGTAATAATTTTCAGAGGAAGAGTCTGAAAAATGAAGCAAATTCACATCCACAGACACAGCTACAGTGGCTGTTTAGAACTCTCATTCAGTGAGATTTTTCAACTTCCTCTTTTTTCTTCTTTTGAATGCTAGAAGAGATAAGTTTGAAGGAAATCTAAATATGAATATTGATTGCATAATGCATTGGAAATCTCTGCAAGCAATACTTGTAAGAGCTCTAAGGATCTTGAACTTTATGTCTGTAGCATTTCTCTAGCAAAAACCTATAGGACACATATGTACCTTACACAGCTTCTAAAGTGTTGTTCAGTTTTTAGGGTTATAGGTGAATGTCCTGAGATTTTTTTACTATTCCTTCTTAGCTCAAAGTATGGCACATACAGCTTAATTCTGGCATTGAGAGGAAATGCAGAACCATCCTGCAGCAATTTAACTCTGAAATTTAATGCTGTCAACAAGGGCACCATGGTCTTCACACCTGCTTTTCACAGGAATCTATGCTTCATACTAGCAACCAAAAACTGTGGGTTCTCTTTTAAACAAATGTATTTTTTGTTCTTTAAATCACGCTTTGTTACAGTTCCCAAATGATTAGAAACATAAATGCCATGGACTTCAATCAGGCTTCCACTCATGAATCCGTGGCCTTCTGGAATGCAAGTGCCTGTAAAAACCACATTTTCTATGAATATCACTCTCGTAAAGCTACTTTTGCCAGCACAATAAACTCTTGAATTAAAAAAAAAACAAGCTAACCTGCAAACTAGTCAAGAGAAAAAAAATAATAAAGCTGCTGAGATAACAGCACTATGTAAATCAAAGCAGTTGTGATGAATTCAGTGGAGCAAAGCCAAGCCAGAGAAGGTAAAGATCTGTCCGAATATATTGAGGAAATCAATCAAAATTGAGTGCTGCTGTTTTCTCACACATCATAATAATATGGCTTTAAGATCAGCTGATCTTATGCAGTTAATTAATGCACAAAACCTGTTTACACTGGGGAGGGGGGACAACACTATTGATCATGAGATGCTGAGACAGTGCCAGGTTGTCACTTGAGGCAGAATTCTGACGGACACTCTATATTCCCTCAGTTCCAGTGTGTGATATAGATAAAGACATCCCACTCAGTTTAGAAGTCTCCTTCAGGGCTTTATCAAATCCCCAGATCCCCCACATGTCTTTACAGAAGTTAAGACTTCGAAGAGGAATGCACACACCCCTTCACAAAGAAAACATTTGCTTTTACGTTCTGCCAGCCTGGAGAAATAGTGGAAAATAAATACTCTGTGGAAGACAGCTGTGCTGTCCTCTTCATCCCCATCAAGGCCTAGGAAGGGAAGACAATAATACACAATAGTACATGGGAAATGTCAGGAATTCTCTAAGGTGGAATTGTGGCCAAAGATAAAGTCTCCCACAACTCAAACCAACCTCTGCTTCTGGCCTAGTTCTGAGCAGCTCAACGACTGCCACGACACTGTCTATGACATTAGAGGTTAAAGGTAACAAAAACAAACTGGGTGATATTTCTTTCACCTCTCCTGTTTGTTTCATTTCAGGATTCCTTAGGGAATTTTGTCAGTGCTTTATAATTTAACAAATCTAGCATTATTTGGGCCACAGTAATTGATGCAGTTCTCATCTCTTCAGTCAGTTTATAAAAACATTCTCCAAAATCATATTAAAAATACTTTTTATTTCAATCAGGCTTTGAGTTCTTTGCCTTTCTTCTTTTCTCCCCTGTATTTGAACTATCATTATCAACTACATTAATAATGTATCATCAGACATTACCCAATTTGCAGTATTCAGTAAATTTAGAGCCAGGGCTGTGCTCTAAGTCACTCCTTGCACAACAGCCACATTTATAACTGTGACACTTCTGTCACAGACCAAGGACTGCACTCATGAGGATTTACACTCACACCTTCAAACGGCTCCATTTAAAGATAAGGGATCAAAAAAGGCAAGTATTTCGGTGAAGGAATCACAAAATACACATCAAGGTTTCTCATGTTTCTTAAATTTATGGCTTGAAGTTTATTTTTCTCTCAGTTCAGGTATGCAGAGAAAGGCAAGAAAAAGTAACCTCTCTATTCCCATGGAAAACTTTTCACAAAACAGAAACAGCTTCAAGGGTTATGGCAGAGTTCAAGAGCCTGGAGTGAAGCTCAAGGAAATATCACTGGGTTTACAGTATTAGTCTTCATGACTGGGCTATGCTGCCCTGACCTAGAGTAAGTGATCTCACTTGGAAGAGACTGAATACAGTTTTAGGTGAAAAACATGTCATGGGGGAGGAAAAAAAATAAAAAGAAAAGAAAAAAAACAAACCAAACCTACCAAAAAATGAAGTCTGTGCTTTCCATACAATCAAAATTACTTTTAATCAACTGATTTACAGAAATAAATTTATTTACAGTGGTGGATGAAATAGGCACAGGAGTTGTGCCTTTCCAAGACACCAAAACCCTGGACATGGTTTGTTTTTGTCCAAGCTGGGTTTGAAATGCCCATCATTATCATCATTGGATTACAGAAAGTTCAGAGAGAATTAGGAGATTTCCATATTTTATTTATTAAAATAATTTAAATACTAAAATATCAAGTCTGTTAACTTAAAAAAAACCTATCAAGGCAAAAAATTAAAAAGCAATGAGATAGAGAGGAAACTAAAAAGAAACACTGAGTTCATTTTACATTATATCAAATCTTTACTCACTATAATGATTAGCTGGATGCAACTCAAAGTCACTTTTTAATCCAGAATACCAGAGCCATACAATTTAATATAATTTCTAGCCATGCAGTGGCTTCGTATCATACATAGCAAGATATTTCATGCTCTGTAGAGTAAAAAATGTAGGTCAGGACCCACAGGCTATAGTCAAGCTACACCGATGTGAGTTTAACATATTATTCTTTTGAGAAAATACAGAAACCATTTGATTTTACCCCCACAAGCCAATGATCTTCAAATATTTCATTTTCCTAAGAGAAAAGGAGACAAGCACCTGATTGGTGTGAAAGTCACCCACCAGATGCAAAACGTTTTCAGGAAGGAAGCAAATGCAAAATGCTAAGGTTTTGCCTTGCTTGTAAACGAGAGTTGTTAAAAGTGGGTCCAGAAGATTGCAACTGAGGCCAAAAGCTGACAGTCAGTTCATCCACCTGTATGCTGTGGTTCACCTTCACTTACCAAATCAAAGACTTGAGGTCAAAAGAGTGGTGGAAATCACAGAATCATGGAATGGTTTGGGCTGGGAGGGGCCCTAAAGCCCACCCAGTCCCTGCCATGGGCAGGGACGCTTTCCACTGTCCCAGGCTGCTCCAAGCCCTGTCCAACCTGGCCTTGGGCACTGCCAGGGATCCAGGGGCAGCCACAGCTCCGGGCACCCTGTGCCAGGGCCTCACCACCCTCACAGTAAAGAATTTTTTAAAATATCTAATCTAAACCCACTCTCTTTCAGTCAGAAGCATTTTCCCTCATCCTGTCACTACATGGTTTTGTAAGTAAATAAACAAATGAAACAGAAAATTGGGGGGAGCAGCAAAATTCAGACAACCTCATGCAGTGCAATTCATTTGTTAATACATGTGAATATCACAGCTTTTTGTTGGACAAATGACAATTTTTAAATGCTAGATGTATTCTGTATATTGGCAATAAGCTGTGCCCACTTGTGGTCTTACCTGCAGTGTTTCACCTCTCTGACAAACATCTCCAACAATAAGCACAGCAGAATTTGCACGTGGGTCAGTTTGTGTTAACCCTGCACATCAAGAAAACACTCATTTCTTTCAATAGCTGTCTGCCAGAAAACTGGTGATGTGGTAGTTAAAGCAGCAAGCCCTGTACTAAATAACCAGCTTTGACAGGAAGGATGCTGCTCCATCTTACAGCACCCAATTTCAGCCTGGTTTCTCCAGGGATGACAGCTCAAGAGAGAAAACATCCAGAACAGGAAGGTTTCCATGAGAATTAACACCAGGACCTGCCTCTGAAATTCTGTTTAATGTTCCTCTCTCCCCAGCATTTATACATGGATACACTGAATATCTCCTGTACCTGTGAAGATCTCAGGGAGAAGAGACATGCACAGGTGCACAAAAAGTCACATTAGGGGAAATATTTTAAAGATTTATTTTGCACTGTTTGTGGCTGCAGCACATTTACACAAAACACCAAATAATAAACAATGTGTCTTTAGTTAATCAGCGCTACTCCTCTACACAGCAAGAGCAGAAGATACAGTATTTATTCCATCACACCAATACAGAAATATGGCAAATAACACCTTGGGTGTGGATTAGTATGCAATACCTCCAATGCTGTCTATGCAAAATTAGTTTGGTCTACTACTTCACTAGCCATAGTTAAACTCATGTGCACTGCAGACAATTTCAGATTACCTAAAATCAGTAAATCAGCCCAAAAACCACTGCACACAAGCTTGCAGCCACACTTTTACCAGATAAGCTGCTTTTTTTGCCCTGACAAAGGCTGATTGTCAACTTTTCTTCTTCCTAGCACCCAAAAATGTTTGAAACCTCCTAGATTATGCCATCACTGTGCCTGTCTTCACATGGGTCACACAAGTTGAGCCATGCAACAGCAATCAGCAAAAAGATGGGGCATTAAGGAAATTTTCATTACAGATGACACATTCAGATCCTGATTCATATTCCTCACTGGAACCAAGCAGATGTGCTGCAATCTAGATAACCCTCCCTGGTGAATGCTCAATTTAATCATCAAGATACTCATTGGTGAGAAAATCCTCTTCAAAAGACCTTACACTGGCTTTAATTTCTAATGGAAAAGATTAACAAAGGAATTGAGGTGTGCAGAGTGAACCTTATGAAAAAGGTCTGTTTGAATACACAGATTAAAAGTTAGGTGGCTCCTTTGTGGTGATAACCATTGAAAAACATAATGGAAAACAAACCTGTGTAAATAATGGAAAACAGTTAAGTTCAGCATTCTACCATCAGCAATAAGATATTATATTTGTCTTTTTTTTTTAGTCATAAGATGAGCATAAACCAGCAGCGGTGCAGACTATCATTGAAAAACATAAATGAGAGACTGTAAATGTAACTAAGAAAGGCACTGATCATAGAGACAGGAAAATTCATCCTCTACTTGATTTTCAAAAGGATTTGTGATTCAACTAATTTCCAATACTTATAAGAAACCCCACAGAAAAGAGATTATAAGAGAAAGGAAAAACATTCAAAAAAAGAAATGGTTACATGTTCTCTTTTTCCTCAGTTAATGGTTAAATTCAGATACCTTTGGGGTTGAAAGCCTTTGGGCACAGACTTGTCAGACAGCATGGGCTGGCTACTTATGAGACCTTGTCACATGAAATATAAAAGGTTTTCCTTCAGGTGTTTCAGCCAAACATTGCAGTGCATCCTGGCCATCAGATGAAGTTAAGCACGTTGCTCTTTGGCCATTAAAATGAGCAAGCTTCCCAATCTATCCACTCAGTAATTTAAAGCCACTTCATTACAGCAGTGCCTTTTAAAAAGTAATAATATTATGAGTGCTTCTAGTTAAACTATTAGGTTTGTCCCTTCTTCCAATTAAATTTACTCACTTATAAAGAAGACATGAGCACATCTGAAACTGAAATTATCCTCGTCCTAGGAACATTTATACAGTTCCTTTTCTGAGAATGTGTTTTAACACTTCAACAAGAAAAATCTGCTCATGTGAAGCTAAAATTCAACACCAGAGCAGCATGAACATGTGCAAGGTCACTGTTCTTCTGTGATTCAGTCAGAGCACTGCAAATTATTTGTCTAATGTGCAAAATGCTGAGTTGCTAATGGCAAGATTCTTAATGCTCTTAAGCACAGCAAAAGTAGATTTCCAGTTTCCTTAGTCTATGAGCCACAAACTGCAGGCAGATCATTGTCAGGTACCCTTAAAAATGTCACTTACATAGACATCAGTCCTCAGGATACACCCAATGTTTTGGCCATTTTCCGAAGATACAAATTTTAAGTTTAAAACCAAACAAGAATAAAAAAAATAAAATAAAAAAAAGTGGGGGGGAAATAGAAAGAAATAAAAGGAATGCCTGAGGTGCTGGTTTCATTCTGATTCATTCTGAAAGATTAAGAAAGACTGAGGATCTTAAAACGCTTTAACAAATAAGCTGTACAGACATGAATCCCATTTCATAGAATCCTGGAATCCACAGAAGGGGCATTAAAGAACATCTTATTCCAACTCCCCTGCCATAGGAGGGACACCTCCCACTGTCCCAGGCTGCTCCAAGCCCCATCCAACCTGGCCTTGGACACTTCCAGGGATCCAGGGGCAGTCACAGCTTCTCTGTGCCAGGGCCTCCCCACCCTCACAGGGAACAATTTCTTCTTGATACCTAATCCAAATCAACCCTCTGTCAGTTTGAAGCCATTCCCCCTTGTCCCGTCCCTCCATCCCAAGCCCCTCTCCAGCTCTCCTGAAGCCCCTTTAGTCCCTGGAAGGGGCTCTGAGGTCCCTCTGAAGCCTTCTCCTCTCCATGTGAGCACCCCCAGTTCTCCCAGCCTGGCTCCAGACTTCAGAACAACTCTGTGGACTCACTCCAGCATGTCCACATCCTTCTCAGCTTGGGGATTTTTAAGTTTCCAGGTCTATTTCTGCTGTTTAACAAAAGCACCCTAAAAACAAATATATCTGAAGAAAAAGTCTTACTTCCCATACTTTTAATAGTCTTGTCTTCACTCTTACTGAATTATATCAATCTCCACTTAAAAGCCTTTTTGCATTTAAGAAGGTTACTTTATCCCATTTCCTTCCTAATCCAGGTGGGCTTTGAGCCACACACATTGCACTCAGCACTTGGACATGAATGCATCTGCTCAAAATAGCATCAGCTATGTATATCTATTTATTTTACATGTCAAACACACTTAAATTCACAGAATAAGTTGCTAAAAAGATAATCACATGAGATCACAAAAAATTAATGGTTACAATCTGAAGACCTGACAGCATAAATAGAGAGAACTGCTCTTAGGAATGTAAGTATTTCTTTAATGATGACTTTAAGTGCCAGAGGAACTCCAGACATGCTTTTTAAAGGAAAATTTCTCTTCCAGGATTTTTCAAAGCAGGATTAGCTTCATTTTACAACAAAGGGTGCTGATGTGAAGGACACTAAATGACCCAGAAAATTTCTCATCACTACTCAAAGTAGTAACTAGTAACAAAGACAGTTACAGAATCCACTTCTTCTGTACTTTGAGCTCCCATTCAAAATAACCATTTATCCCTTGTGGACATTAATGGGAATGGGGGGAATTTAAAAATCCAGGCAACAACAAACAGCAGAATTCAGATTTTTCAAGAGGCAAAAAGCTTCTGCCTTGACTGAAGACAGAATTTCATTCAATGTGTTATAAATCAAACACAGAAGTCTGCCTACATCCACACATAAAATAAACACTATATATAACTGATGGATTTGCATCAATGAATGGAGTTCAAATAGTCAAACACAATCAAGTGGGCCCTGCTGGTTCTGAGCTTTGTACAAAGCAGAAGCCCTGTACTTCAGGCAGTGAACAGAAATGAGGATCAGATAGAATTCATTATCTCAAGTCCTAAAGTAATACTAACAAATTAATTGCTAAGTTGATATAGTTGATATATATATATATATATTTTTCCCCCCCCCCCCCCTTTCTGGACATGTTAGAATTTTAATATTGGGGAGGTAGAGGTGACTCATCTACAGAAAATTTACTTTGGTGCAGCCTGAAAGTCAACACCCAAGTCAGCTGTTGATACAAGCAAGGGAGATCTGCTGACTGCAGCACAGTTTGGGCTCCATTCATTACATGTCTGTGTAATTATTGTCCAATACTATACAAATGCCTATGTTATAGGCAGGAACTGGGACTCTCACAACTCTGTTACACTGTGATTTATAGGACTCAGTTATTCCACCTAGGAAAGAAAAAGCAAACTGACAATCAGCTTATTCCAAGCTGTTCCAATTACGGAACCACTTGATTTTGAGCATGAATAGTTGCAATATGATATAAGAAAAGTGCTGGAATGGAAACAGTTGCTGACAGGCTCCCACTTATGGGAAATAGGAAACACATCTACTGTTCTAGGGTACTGTTATGAAACAGCCACTCGAGTATCCAGAGCCTTTTTCAGGATTCCAGGGAAATACTGGAAGGCTCAAACTTTCTTTTCTTCAGGGTTTTTATTGGAAGATGTTCATTCAAATTCAAACACTCCAATAAACAAGCAGGCAAGCAGAGTTAGTTACAAGTCCTCAAGGTACTACAAACCATGAGCGTTTAGTATCTTAAAACTATTAAACTCAGCACAGATTCATTCTTTAGTGTAATGTAATGATTAATTACACTTTTTCTTTTTTTTTTGCAATGTTATGAATACCTTTAAAGACAACTTTCTTTACACAATAATCATTATCAACCGCTTTTCTTTAAAGACCTCTCTGGCTATCCAACAGACAAGCTTTTCCTTATTCCTTTGTACCATTTATTATTACACACCCTTGTGACCAACATTAATTTAAGCAGTTATGTAATAAAAAGACATGTTAAAACACATTTTAGCAGGAACTTTAGTTCAATATTAGGCATGTTTCGAGACCAAGGCATCCACATCTTAAACAAATAGGGATAGAAAGTAATATACACAAACAAACCACTGAAAAAAGCATTGGGAAAACTACTTGATAACCAGCAGGATACTTTGCTAATAAATAAATATGTTTACTGTCCCACTGATTAGAAAGTATCTCTGCTGATATGTTTCTCAGTTGGTTATTTTTTACTATATGATTGCACAGTGCCTTGTATGAGAGGGTTTTGATCTCAGCAGGGGCCTCTCAGCACCATCATCACAGCAACCTCAACTGTGGTGCCACAAGTGTTCTCAAGATCAGTAAAAGATAAATGTGTGTACATATATTTCTTCTTTTTCCTGAACCTTGGTGACCTCCTTACCTTGATTTCCTGAAAAGATACCATTTTAAATGTGCTTGTTTATCAACAAAATAACAAACATCATTTATCCTTATAAAGCTCCTATCCAAGAGTCTCAAAGTAGAAGAAAAGGACCCTTAAAATACACTAATGAAGCACAGTAGGAAAGAATCACTGAGCTAGTTGGCAGGTAGATGAACCTAAAGAGAATGATTTTTCCAAATATTATCAGCAGGACATGTGAAATAATGAAACTGTTTCTATTTTTGAAATAAAATACATGGAAGTTGTGTTTTTATCTCATATCTGTAGGAAGATTTTTGATGGTTTTTACTTGCAGCTTTTATGAAAGATTGTTTAAAATTACTGAAGTATTACACACTTATTTCAATGAGTTCTTCACTAAAAAATTGCATTGACTAACAAATTTATAAAGGTAAAAGTGAATTAAAGTTCTGTTGGGTTTGGCTAGGATACATAAAACCATCAAGTCAGAGAAAGCAGAAAGTGTTTTTAAATAATATAAAAATGCTCTTCAAAATAACTACTCCTAAATGTTGTGTATGAGCATCACAGTCAGGCTCTTATTTGCTCGAAATCCTGATGTCAAATGTTAACATCAGTGTTTAAGTCAAAGGGTATTTGTCAATCCATGGAAAATTTTGTAATTTTTAGATGGCAGCCTCAGCAGCTGCGTTCCAAGTATCTTGTAACAGTGCACTGAATAACATTACTGCCAGAGGAAATTTTTAAACAACTTAATTTTCTGTTGGAAGAAAAAATACATTCTGTTTTCCATGAAAGTCCTTTGACTGCTAATTTTAAGCATATGTTAAAATGATTTTTTTTATCTCAAGTTCGAAGCTTCTATGTTGATAATGTTAATGTTAATCACACTTTTTTCCAGTTCTTTCACACTATTTAACTTTGTTTCCACTTTTCGATGTCTTTGTAACAGATATTTTCTTGGATTTGTTATTTAATTAATTCAAAGAAAGAAGCATCAGGCAGAACATTTGTAATGTATTTTTCATTTTTTATTATCTGTACATATTTACGTATTTACTGTGATTTATTTATTTTGGCAACAAAGGACTTATTAATAAATTTGCTATATAACATTGAAGAGAAAGTCAAGAAAATAATTTCTCTTGTATTAACTTAATAAGTTTAAGATCCATTTGTTCTTGTATAAACTTCTAAAAACCTTTATAAAATAAAAAGATAAGTTCAGTATGAACTTAGAAATCACAGATCTAAACACGTAGACCTCATTGGGAACAGTCTTTAGAATTTATTCTGAGTTGTCAGGGCTCAAACAAGCATCTTGGTATCGTTCATAAGGGAAACAACTTTGGTTTCCATTTCTAGATGTGCCACTCGGTCTTGACTGCCTCATGCTTTCCTAGGGTGGGTTAGCAAAAGACTTCCTGCCAAGAAATTTCCTAAAGTCCTACAGAAAGACTAATGTGCACATAAGTTAGCAGGATATATTGGCATATGGTAGCAACAGCTAATAGAAGGATGAAGAAAAAATGCAAATAAGAACTATATAATAAGGTTGGGCATGTACACTGAGTAATTCTTGTGAAACACAGAGCTCTACAGAAAACAGACTTAAAATAAATAGTGCTCCTCTCCTTCTGTCCTAATGTGAGACTTCATTTTACTGATTTCATATTCCTACCTAAATGCTTTCAATCTAAAACAGCTTTCTGGTCATAAAGTAATAATTTTGCAAAATAGAAATGGCATTAAGCTCAGAACTTGAAAAAAGACATGCTGGACTTTCCAAAAGTCCTTCTAGCCACTCTGCAAGGCAGCAAGACAAGCACTTTTGTGTACTTAAAGTAGAAATAAAAACTGCAAGACTCATTCTAGAAGTCACAACTACTGCACAGAGACATTTTACCTTCTAATTTCTCCTCCCATGGCCACCACACATTCAGACTGCAGCCAGCTGTCTGACATCCTTCTTTCTGATAGCTCCTCATGAGGCATCCCTGGAAGTCGAACTCTCCCACTGTTACAAGCCATCTTTATCCCCCTTCACTTGGTTATAATGCACTGGTGGATTACAGGAGCTGCCAAGGAACTAAAGGAGCCTTCTGGAATGAAGCAGAACGCCCGTGGGCTTGTATCTAGATGGGTACTGGGTTGGAATAACTCAAGGTGTGAATATAAACCATGGAATCAAAACCAGCAGAGTAATATCAAGTTATTTTCTTATTTCATTGGGAGCTGCCTGTAAAAAAAGAGATTTACCTGCAGAAGATTAGTTGGTGCCATACAAAAACCTGTGTATTCATTTGAATCATGCACTGCAACACGTCAGGCTGCTACTGGTGGGTGGTACCTACATGGGGAAAGTGGCAAAAGGAGGACACTGCTTATTCAGATGGATTTGGCCAGGCTGGAGAACCAGGCTGCTTGGGAAGCTCATGGAGTTCAGCACAGGTGAGGCCAAAGCCTTGGATCTGGAATAGAGCAGCCTCATGCAGCACAGGCTGGGCAGTGACCTGGTGAACAACAGGATATTCCTTCTCTCTTCATTGCTCTGCAGTTCCACACAACATCTGCTTTTCCTCTGCTGGATACCTTTCCTGTTTGCTTTGTCACCTCTAGAACTGGTTATATCCCACTCCCAGCCTCTTCTCCCTTAACAGCCACTCATTGACAAAACGCTTGAGTCATTTACAGCCCCGGGGCCTCTGGTGCTCATCCTGTGCTTGATCATGGCCAGCCCAGAGAACACCAAGGTGGAGGTGACACCATGTCCTCAGATAACCACACAGCAGAAATAAATCCACCAACCTTCAATTTCAGTAGTTTCACTAACTTAAAATGAAGCTTTCTTTGGAGCCCCTCTGGAGTCAGCCTTAAGCTATCAAGGTACATTCATCCAGTGCAGAAAGTTTTCCAGCCCAGGAAATGAACTTATTCTGGCATCATATCTGAGGTGATGTTATAATCATTCTCTTCCTTGCATAAAGTGTGGCTGATTACAAAATCCTGATTACAAGGGTAAGCAAGGACTGAGGGCACTGTCTATCCTCATGTGCCACAGCCTAAAAAGATCTCTAAACATGAGAATGTATCAGGACTAATGATGCCAAGGAATGGGTGAGTCTGGCTACACTGGATGGCTACACTGGATGTAAGAAGGACAATTTACCTAAATCTACTTTCTTAAAGATACGTACAAGAACGAAACCCTGCTTGTGAAAGATAGAAAAGGAATATATGAATGTTGGAAAAAAAATAATTTCAAATTCTCATTTCTACTGTGAAAGAGGCGAGGGTTGGGGTTTTTTGTTTGTCTTCTCCACTTCTAACCAAAACTGAGGGATCAAAACACAAACTATTCCAATAGGAAACTTGAATCACAGCAGAGTATTTTGTTGCAGGTGATGCCATCTGTAATATTTTCTCTCATCTACTTTGGAATTGAAAATTCTGTTGAGACTTGTGTAGTGACTTAGGATCTCAGTTTGATACAGTGTACTCCAGAGGCATTAAAGATTGGGCTGCTTTCCCACATGCTAAGATAAAATTCATACAAGTTTTAATTTGCTATAAGGTTTTCTTGAAGTATCACAGAGGTTTTTTAGTTCTCCTCTAACACAATACATCTGACATGACTGATTAGAAAAACACAAACATCTCTATATGTAGAACTCACTGTCTCAATTTCAGATTCAAAAAAATTTCAAAACTTATAAATTTTAACTGATGGTTTTCTTGCATGTTAAGGGAGAACCAGCTAGCTCTGATCTGCTGCTTCTCACGCCAGAGCTTTTTATGATGACAAAAAATACTTAATACAGGAAATTATTTACTTTCTAGAAACTACAAACAAGAACTTTACTTCAACAAGAAATTAACCCAACTTCTTGCACCTGAAACTGTAAAACACAGGAGTTTGTTTAAAAAAAAAAATCTTTTTCAGAAAGTTTTTAAAAGCACACAAGAACATTCTTTTTTTTCCTGTGTGGCATTGCCACAAAACAAAGCTGCCTGTGTACGTAGCAAAAGAATAGTCATGAAAAAAAAAAAATCACTCCATGGAAACAAGTAGTATTTCTTTTATAAAATAGGGGAGTTGTGGTTTTTTAACAGGCAGAATGCAGAGCAAAGTGTACTGTAGAGCTTTTGTCAGTGCTTATTTCAAATCACCTGAATAGCTCATCACAGCTCTGGCAGTCCGAGGCAGCAGAACTATTCCAACAGTTTGCTCCCCCCTTTGTACCAGGCAGCACTGCCTGCATTTTGTGCAGTCCACTCTTTTACAAGTACAGTTAGTAGATAATAACTACAGCTGGCTAAAGGTAACAATGCCTTTTCCCCATCATGTGTCCATGAAGATAACAATCACACTGGGCCAAATTAAGAACTCGGCCATAAATAGCCCACAAGTCTCACTATTCCAGCTCTTCCATGCACTGGGTTTCTTTAATAAATTCAGAAGTTTCCCACCATTTGTGTCAAATGCAATATTTCAAAGGAGCTCTGCACTACAGAGCAGAGCTCCAAAAGGGAAATATACTTCCCTGTGCAGAGAGGAAACCGAGCCTGCCTAGCGCAGCCTGAGCTGTACTTTGATGTAGCTTTATGCACTCCTCTCTTTCATTTACCCGAAGTTAACCAACTGATAAACAGAAAAAATGTATCCAGGAAACCAAAGATTATTCACCAGGGAGAACAAATTACAAAACTGTTCTTCATGCCCGGTAATCACTTAAATCACAACCCATTAGCAGCAATCACATTGATCACTGAAAACAACTGCCCCAAGAAGCAGCCACTGTACTCCCTCAGAATGCAGACTATTAGCAGGTGTGTGATTTAGTACTGCTAATAAACAATGTTTTCAAATGGCTACTTAAAAATAGTATTGATGGCCGCTTTACTGTGAAGTTTTGACTACTGAACAAAGCAGGATTTTGACTAAATCACTGCAGAGAAGCTCCATAAATAATAAAGGTATGGTAAGAATCTGGTGTACATACATAGTGCAAGAACTTCAAAGAAAACATATTGAGAGATAAAAACATTCAACTGCAATTTGTGAATTGGATGTTCCACTGGAACATCACAGAGTACTGGTGATCAAACCACTGCTTAAGAAACTGCCCAGATGCATAAACATACACATGTGAAATCTCATATTCACTTCAGAATCTCAAAAATCCAGAGGATACAACCACTGCCATTCATTTCCATGGTATAAAGAGGCTTCTTAGGATTTTGAGGAGTATCCAATGAGATCCTCCCCAGACAACCTTGAGAAATTCTATTTCTTTGCATTACTGACTTTTTCATGTTGTTAAATTGCTGGAATAATGGATATATGAAGTATCAAAAAAGACTACTAGAATGTTTAATATAACATCAAAGTTTTTGTCTCTTCTGTGCATTACCCATGTTCCTGGTGTTGAGAACATCCATCTCTGCAGTGGGTACCCGTGCAGGTGCTTGAACTTAACAGCAACACACTTGATCAAAAAGGAAAGCAAGAAAATGGGCCTCAGGATAAGCCAACATAAATAACTACAACTAGAAATGAAAAATGAGAGGGAAAAAGGTCAGAAGAGAAAAATAGCAATAACTGATAAACACTATCTGAAACCAGCTGGAATAACTACACTAAACACAGCATCTTCTTTTCTATCTCTTTGAATACTTTTAAATACTTTAAATATAGGTCTGCCTTTCCTGCAACTCACCAGATACAACAGCTATAAATGAGCTGATATCATTTAGTAATATAGTGTTTGAATGATACATTCAGACACACGGATATGAAAAGAAATAAAGATATAACACATCAAGTTCGCAGGCCATAAAATAATCTTTGAGAGTAAAAACATGGAAACAAATTGGTTAAGATACAGAAAATCCTACAAGTCCATAAATAATAATTACAGGAATCAAAACTTAATTTAGTGCCTTTGACGTTTCTGTTATCTGATCCTGGTCCTAGACTGCTCCACAGAAAACCAGAATTTAATATTAAAGATAAAACCAATAGCCTCCTATAACTACATTAAGTCAAATTAAATTGGTATTTCTGTTCTTCCTGGTATGCAGCCATTTGTTACAGTGAGCAGTTAGAACATCCATGGCTGCACACATGGCAGTCGTTCTCTGGCCTTGGTAGCACTGGCAGAATGAGCTGGTGACAGAAACAGACACCCAGAGGCTCTGAATTCTGCCCAGGACATCTGACCTGGACTGCAGGAAACACCCATAGCTGCCCTGCCTCAGAGGGAAGGAGAGGCAGGAGGAGAAGCCCTTTGGGAGAGCACAGACAAGCCCAGCCAGGTGCAGTTCAGTCCCCGAGCACCACAACTGCTGCATTAGGTTTGCCCATGTCCTCTTGTATCTGCCCATGAATTACCTGCCCAGGAGTTTCTTTGATCCCTTTCTGAACCAGTTGAACCCACCTTTCTCCAAAACCTCCTACATCAAGAGACTTCTGAAGTTTTCCATGCAGAAGTACTTTATAGAAGGTGCTCAGACAGGCTCTGGCTGCCCCACCCCTGAAGTGTCCAAGGCTGGATGGAGCCCTGAGAAACCCGGTCGGGGGAGGTGTCCCTGCCCATGGCAGGGCAGTTGGAACAAGATGAGCTTCAAGGTCCCTTCCAACCCAAACCACTGATTTAAATTGATGTCTTACCAGTTTTAATTAGTGCCTCTATCTCTGTTAACTTTGGTTTGTTGAGTAAGCCTCCTGTATTTTACTTTACTCACTGCCTTTATGATTCCATAATCCTCAATTTTCCCACTGCAACCTTCTGCTCTCCAAGGTGGAGAATTCAGCCTTTTTAGCTTTTACCTACAAAGAGACTTCCTCCATCCTCTGAATTATTTTATCTGTGATCTTCCATAACCTAACTTCACTGTGTCCTTCTTAGAACACTCAAGATACGAGCAGATGGTTTTAAATAGCCTTTATCTCTTTTTCAATACTTTTCCTGATAATGCCAAAGACTTTTTGAGAACAGGTATTCACTGAGCCAGCAATTTCACAAACTGTTAGCAGTGACTAAGTTCTGCTTTCTTAAATCTGTCAGCATTTTATCAGGTTTAGATAAGATCTTTTTCTCCAGATTCATTACATTAAATTTATCTACACTGAAACTCATATGGCACTTTTTGCTCATTCCTTACACTCTGTGTAGTCCTTTTGGCACAGCATTAGACTACCCAAAAGAGTTTGTTCATCTGCAGCCTTGGAGACTTCCCTGCATACAAAATCACTAGAATTTAATTTTCTCCTTCGCAATTCAGTCTGTTTCTCTGCTAATTTTTATGAAAGGCGCCCACTGAAGTCTTCAGCATTTTCCACAATTATGGCTATTGATTAGATTATGTTTGGATTGGAAATGACTTTTGAGCTATCTGCCTGGTACTTAGGCTACTAAAACCAGCTATAACTTGCCCTTAGCTACCATTAAGTGCTGAAAACAACCACAGTATTTTAGACATCTCCCAGCTCTTAGTTTGTACCTCAAAGAGGAATGAAGTGATGATGTGTGGGGCTTTTCCCAAAGGCTGAATTCTGGTAAAAGTGAGGCCTCAAAAATAACTGAGGTTGGGTCAAGGCAGAGCCAAAGTATCTAGCTGAATATCTAAATTGTACCTATCCCAGCATCTCCAGTGAGGAAATCAGTCAAGGTCTGTCAGCCCAAAACTGTAAGTACAATTTTTCTTGCTGTTTTCAGGATATTTAAAGACATCTACAATGGATATATTTAAGATTATGTATGTTTTCACCTACTCCAATGTTTGAGAGAAACTTCAGATTTTTCAACTGGCTAAGTAAATTCTATTGATTTCACTCCCTACTTTTTTTTTTGTCCTCTCCATGCTTTGATTTTTAAAGAGCTTTTGATTTTATTTTTTGTTTGTTTCCTGGGAGTTTTTTTGAGGAGGAGGAACAAAGTTTATTAATCACATATGAATCATTGCAATACTTAACACTCCAAAATTTTTGAATGTCTTCATGCAGTGAAGGAAAAACAGTATTACAGGGAAGATCTTAGCTCCTCAGACATTCTCAACAATTGCTGATGTTGAAACCCAGGCCAAAACCAACTTCTCATACCTAACTTAGTCCCCTGGATACATAAAAGGGCCACTACTTTTATGTTCTCCGCGGATTTGGGAATACAGACAAGTTTTTTCCCCTCAGCTACAAGTAAACAAGTGCCCAGTGAATGACAGAACAGACACCAGATAATAACTGGATGTTCTGTCAGGAGCAGCAACAACCAATTAAATACATTTCCTGGTGATCAAAGTTCAGTAATAATACTAAGTGACTTTTAGCTCAGTTACATTAAATCTTGGTGAATAAATATAGAACAGTATGAGACTCTGACAAGAGCACCTGCACAGCCCCATCCTGATAACTAAGCTTTCCCTGATCCTTGGAAGACAGCGCAGTGCACTTGGAAAACCCTGCATGAGACACAAACCCCTTTGCCATTACAGCATATCACATCTTCTCAGAGGGTTATTTTTCACCTTCTGGATGCTGTAAAACCCTCTTATGCAGAGCAAAATGCCCTAAAGCCCTCAGAGTTTGGCAGTGATTCATTCCTGTGGTACAGCTTTGTTGTCTGTGACTGCAGAATCAAGCAGGGATCACTCCTGCAGATGCGGTCTCCTTCTTATTGTTTTTTTTTACAAGGAATGAGTCTGCTGCTAAAAAAGGTAGAGCTCCCAAGCTATCAGTTTAAGAGATTGCTCTACATTTAATATTAACACTCAAGTTCTTTTGATAGAAGGTAATCATCCTTCAATTCAATAACGCAGCTGGGTTACTACTAATGAAGAAAAATAAGTACAAGCATGAAAGTGTACACTAAAATATAGGTAATAGCTTTCCATCACTACAATACCAGTCCAATTCTATAGACATCTGTGTCTTACCACCTTTCCTGCTTTCTTTTTGTTAAATTGATAGTGGACAGGTTCTTCCAGAAAGCAAGCACCAGACAATAAACATTACATTTCTTCACAGCTCATCAGCTTCATATAGTTTTCTATTTCTACTCTAGAAACATCATTTTATTCATGAGGCATAAACAGCAACCAGCAAACAACCAGCACTGGTAGGATGGCATCCAGTTGTGGGACCAAAGGCAGAGCAAGAATCCCACAGAGAAATGGTGACTCTGCTCATGAGAAACCTTCCCAAAGTCTTTGGGATTTCCCAGGTAACGAAATATTGGGCTGAAATGATGCCGCTCTGTTCCGGAATCCCCACAAAGCACCACTAAGGCCAAACAGATGAGTTGACCATTGCTCAAATTCCGCTAAAACCACTGGCCAAAAAAAAATAAAAAAAATAAAAAAAATAAAAAAAAAATCAAAAATTGAAGTAACAGCTTAAAAAAATAGTCAAATGTAATGTGTATTCATTGTCATCTATCTGTAAATGATAGCAGCATCAAATGTAGAGGCACTAATACTATATAAAAACCCCCCACACAAAGAATAAAGATAATTCTGATGTTTCAAAACCAGTCTTTACACTGAACCCAGGAGGACGGGGGAAATATAAACAAACACATCTCAGAACAATTAATTCTTCTCCTAGAATTGCATAGTCCATCTTAAAAATTATACAGAGAAGGTGATTTCTGAACAAAAGGCAATATCATCTTCTCTATTCCATTAAACAATTTCAGTAAAACAGAGTTTTCCCAGAATTGCATGTTCTGCCAAAACAGTTTCATCTGCTTCCCCCAGACCCAGAAGCCATCACATATTAGATAAATAAATAGATTTAAAAATAAAAAATCAACAAGCGGAAGTTTACTTCCACAAAATATGTTCATTAACCACATAAGAAGAACTATTCACATGGGAAAAATTCATTTTAGAAAGCTGAAATTTAATTTCTTTTCCCAGAATCTAATGCACTAAATCACTGAATTGTATTTTTGGCTCAAGGCTAAATTGCTTTGCAGGTAGACACTGCAACACTAATTCTAACCTGAAGTTTTGAAAATTCTGTAGAGAGACTGATAATTTTTAAGGAGAACTTTTAGAAATGGAGAAAATTTATTTTCATCTCACCTTTCTGCAAATGAAGCTCTGAGCCTCTCTACTGATGGACTAAAACATGGCCCTGTCATAGACTGCAATGTTCACCAGAATATTTCTAACTACAGCTGAGACAACTGGTGGAAAATTATGGTCTAGATCACTGCAATCAGCTCACAAGTCAGCCTTGTATTTATGGCCATCCCTCAACTATTGCTCATGGCACAACACCTTAAAGATGTCATTGCTGGGAACAGCCACAGGAGCTGTGCATCCATCAGCTCCTCCAACACTGCAGGGGATAGGGAAGGGAGGAACCCAGCTCTGCCACAGCCAGCTCCAATTATTGACACTGGCTAACCTGCAAGGCTTAGATATCTGCCTCATCAGATCTTTTTACAACCTCTGCTTCCACTTTTGTGCTCTGTTTAAAGGTGAAGCCCTTTCTTCCATGGAGATCAGAAGTGCTCTGTGGAAGGGAGCTCTGACCTTGGGAGCTCCGTAGAAAGGACATGGCACAATGATTTCTGTGGTCCTACACACTGCTACAGGCAGAATTTCAAATCAGGAATCAGAGCAAAAAGCAGTTCTCAGTCCTTGCCTAATTTCTAGTTTTTGTATTAAAAAATTAACTTAAACACTTTTTGGCTACCACTGCAAGCTGGCACTTACAGAACCACAGAATTGATGTTGGAAGTTGAAAAGGACTTTCAGGACCATCAAGTCCAACTGTTAACCAGCACAGCCAAGTCCAGCATCAAACCACATCCCCAAGTGCTACATCCACACATCTTTTAAACACCTTCAGGGATGGTGACTGCCCTGAGCAGTCTGAGCAGGGCAGGGACTGACAACACTTTCCACGAAGAAATTGTTCCTCAGATCCAATCTGAACTCCCCTGGTGCAGGTCGAGGCCATTTCCCCTTGATTGTTACCTGAGTGAAGAGTCTGACCCCCACCCACCCCACACCCTCCTGCCAGCTGCAGAGCTGTTTACCATTGTCTCTCAAATAGAATTATACAGATCACAGTCCAAAAATGCCAAGACTTAAGTGAACCACAGTTCAAATCCATAGATTTGCATTCCCACTGACTTCAGTGTAAACTGGATAAGAGAATTTTCAGACTGTTGCTATGCATGCTGTCATCTCATTGTCAAAGATGAAATGCCAGGCAAAGTATATGAAGAATACTCTTGCAGAAACAGAAAAAAAATTCCCCACTGCTTGAGAGAAAAGACCCTCCAGGCACTGATAAACTAGGGCTTCGTGTCAAGCTTTTGTTTTGGAAGGATTGCAAGGATTTAGATGGATTTTTTCATTGCACAAAATTTAAGGCTTAATCAACACCAAAAAGAACTGATAAGTGAAACAGGACATGCAGTACTAAGCCTCCAAAATGTGGTCAAAATCTACTCCCCTTTTCCTTGTACATTTTTCTATAATTTTTAATTAGACTTTAGATTAGACATGGGTCTTTTTGATCTTTCCCACTTTCGTTTTGTGTAATTTTACATTCATGACAGGAGTACATAAAGCAAATGAAAGAAGTTAACAGTGATGAAAACAAAGCAAGAAAACGTTATTTATAAAGCTATAAAGTTCCATGCAAACCCTTCAGATCTTACTGGGGAAGGTGATATTTTATTTCTAGGAAATGTTAGCTGTATCAAACATTGATTGTTTCATGGATAGGGTTTTATGGTCAGCTTTATTAGAAGTGTAAATGAGTTGCAGTGATGGGCTGGTTGACTTCGGAGGGGGGGAAAAAATCTTTCCCTAAAATCTATGCAAAGAAAATCAATCATATAAAAGAACATAAATATTCAAGTAGTAATCTCTAAAAATGAAAGTACATAAAAATGTTCTATTTGTATTAAAATGAAAATTCTGTGTTCAACAGCTGGAGCTTGTAAGAAAGGCAAGGAATCCCCCCTTAGGCAGAGAGGGAGCCCAGTGTCGAGCTTGGCAACCCACAGGGTACAGTGCAGCAGCCAGAAGGATCAGCAGTTCCAGTGCCAAGGAAGCTCAGCCACTGCCACTCTCTCTGCTGGCTCCATGCTTGAATTTTAACCCTCCAAAAGGAGCTGGGGAGCACCTTGCCTTGTACTGGCCAGAGGTTTACAGTCCAAAAAGGTAAAAAGCAGAAGCAAAAACGTACACAATTCAATATTTGATGCACACACGTTTATCACATTGACATTTCTTCCGAAGAATGGTTTCTACTCAGCTTAGGAGTGTTAAATATTGTCTACAGGTTCTTTTTCAGTATCCTTAGAGTTGAGAGAGTGAGGCTTATGGGCCCTGGATCAGGAACGTCATGAGCAGAGCTGGGATCAAAGCTTGTCTAATGACACCCTATCATTGTGCAGAAGTCAAAGAGCACCAACAGCATCACAGACTAGATAGCCACGAGATAAATAATTAGGTCTAGATAGCTACCCAGGCCTAATTTGAGGCTATTAGAAGATGGAAAATGCATGATTAATGCCCATCTTTGTTACCACAAATTTTGCATCCCTATTAAATCTCATTATTAAAATCAGACAAGGGACAGGAAAAGGATGACTGCAGCAAACTCAATCAGAGGAAGAAAAAAAAAAGCACATTTCCATTGTAAAGCACATACTCTCTCCAGCTGTCTTCCCTTCTGTGGTGCTAAAGTGTGACAGCACAAGGCTCCCCATGTTTGGAGAAAAAAAGCAAAGTGAAGGGCTCGCTTCAAAAGAACCCAATTGTACTTGGAGAAAAACGTGCAAGGAGGAGGTTAAGGAGAAGACTTCACAGTATTATTCAGAGACTTATTTAATCCCTCCAGAATAAGTACATCAAATAATCTCTTGATTATGAATACATAAATAGGAGGGTAATTTCTCTCAAGATAAAAGTTAGTTTTAATGAATGTTCTTCCTCCTCAAGAGGAAAACACAATTTTACCTGAAATAAAGAATTAGGCTATTAACAAAAAAAAGGGGGATAAAATAAAGAACTAAACCAATTTAAATATTCCTAAACATGCAGCACAAAAAAGTAGGAAAAACTATTTTACATGTTGCAAAGCAGAGGCTATGAAAAGTCTGTTCAACCTTGACTTGAAAGTTAATGATATAATCCTGGAGTTATTCTTAAAATGTAAAAAAAGACACAGCCCCTGCATGGATCACTTGTGTCACTCTTGCTTCCCATGCTGGGACCAAATGCTAGACAGAATTAGTTTCACAACACAGTAATTCATAAGCCAGACAGTCCAACTGTGATCTATCTCTCATGCAGCAATTATTTAAAGTCAGAGCAACTCTGCTGTGACGTAACTTAAGAGACCAATATCCCCCAAATCCATTCCAAAATTCCATGTGAAGCAGAAACACATTAGTATTGCTGTTAGGGAGTTATTCTTATTTTTTTTCATTTGCAAGGCACGGAATCTGGTACTGACTCCTACAAGCCACTCCTAATGACTAAGCAATGGAAATAAAACTGCACAGCTTCAGTGGACTTTAGAAATGCACATTCTTCTTCCCCTCCCTGAGCACTGTTTAATATGCAACTGCATTATAATGTTTCTTGTTAGGCAGACAGCTTAAAATTAGAATTGTGGGAGAAGTGATTGATGACCTGGGCTCCTACAGTCCTTTCAATGAAATATATTCCATTTCCATTTCAAAATATGTTTATTTTGAATTATTGGTTTGTCATTGGACCTGATGAAAGTAAATTTACATGAGCAACTCAGACCTCTGCATGGGGAAACACTTTAATCAGGTAACCTTTTCCTCAGTGTTTTCCATACTTGATAGAAACGGACAACTGAGCTAGGATTTTATTCTTTGCATACAGAACTAGTTTATTGATTGAGCAATGCCTCCCTTCTTTGGAAGCCACTTACTCAAAGTCAAAAAATGTTGTGACCTCAACCTCTTCTTTGGAAGCCACTTACTCAAAGTCAAAAAATGTTGTGACCTCAACCTCTTCTTCTCAGAATAAATCCTCAACATCAGTGTCTCAGGCAAGGCTTTACCCTATGTGTGCTAAAGGATGAAAAAACATCTGAATATTGGATGAGGAAAGAAATATTTTTTCAGTAGGTCCTTATAAAAGGAAAACTTTCCTGAACAGTCATTCAAGAAGAATCTGGTAGAAAATTTTGGGTAAAATATGCTTCAACTTCCAGATCCCCAGTTTTCTAAGCAGCTCTAGTCTGAGGTTTGCCAATCAAATCCAACAGAAGAAGAGAGAACACATCCTGGTGAACAATCACTCCGCTGCTGAACCCACCAGTACTCCCTGGAGCACGAGGACTCCCAACTTCCACAACACAGCTGTCACAGTGCCTGTGCTAAGGAAACTGTGTCACAGCAGAATATGGCTTTTGTCACCACACCTCAGCCACCAAACAAGAATTGTGTCATTTTATCAACAAAATAGAGGAAGGTTATAGAAATGTTTTCCCCTGTCTTACACAGCACTGGCTATGCAGGCAGGAGGGGTTTTTTTAAAAGCAGCCACAATTATCACAGTCCCTCTTCACAGGTACTGAGGGACATTCAGTGACAGGGTGGGAACATTCAACACACAAGAGCCCCTCAGTCATCACCTTAAACCCCCTCAGATTGCTGGCACCAGTTGTTAAATCAGCAGTTTGGCCACCATAGATCTCATTTAACATAGAAACCATTCCTTGCCAGAGTGTGATGAAATGATTTCAAGGCCTGTAGCAAAGGATAAATTAGATTGCAATTAAAAGCATGCAGGAATCAGTAAGATGCTCCCTGTAGGGAAATTAAAGGAGCTTCTAAAGTCTAAGGTCACTGCACACTATTAAAGGTCCATGTCAGCACAAACACTGACACAGCCTCATTCTCTTGATATTTTAACATCGGCTCCTGGAAACTCCCCATTCTCTTTTGACCCACACCAAAAAGGAAAAAAAAAAAATTGAATGCTCAGGGCACTTTTGTATAGGACAATGTTATCATGTTCCTTATTCCACTAAACAGTAAATGTAGTAACTCAGCTGCAGTGAAAACAACTTGAAATGGAACATAAATGCTCACACTGCCATTAGTCACTGTTTGAAAACAAAGCAGAATTGTGAAACATTGCACAGTGTCTTTCACATATGGGGATGCTATTTTCATCAATGTATCCACGTCTCCAATGTCCACTTTTAGTTAAAACTTAAATTCTAATGGTAGAGGACAAAACAGCAGGCCAGGGCCTGATTTGTCATTAACTTGAGAAAAAAAAATCTTAGTGCAACAATTAGTATAACTCACTGATAACTACAAGTATTCTGTCCTGTCTCCATGAGTTCCTCCAGTTTTTGTCATGTAGTGACAACCAACAGCTTGGTCAAACTGGTCTAGATTTTTTTTTCAGCAAGATGCTCTTCAGTAACCACTCTCAAACCCCTCACCCTACCTGTGAATCAATTCTATCTTAAGTCAGGCTTGTGTTTCTATTTCTCCTTTTAGTCAGGCTGTACTGGTGTATTCAGTCACTTAAAACTGTGGCCTCTTAAGCACCTACATGATAAACTTCCTGCCTATCTACAAGCAATCTCAACCAGTTTGAGTGCCCTTTTGATTAAAATAAAATTGCTAATGTAACAGTACTAGGAGGAAAAAAGCAATAGCCATCAAGTATGAAACTAACCCAGGAGAGAACTTCATGACTCAAACCATTTTTTCTTGTGCTACATCCAGGGCAACTTAAAAACTAAAACCAGTGCTTCTTGATCCTGAGGATTCCAGGTCTGAATCCAATATCTGGCTGAATTAGGCTTTTACTTATCTAAAAATGGACAAATTCCTGGATTTGTGATATTTCCTGGCAATCACAGACAGAAACCAATCCTACTTTATTTGCCAGTAGTCTTCAAAGTCATTCTATCTACTAAAATTCTAGATATGTAGCATCTACAGAAATATTATCTAAAAAATTATGCAGAATTAAGGTAGAAATACACTGAATATTTGTTTTATTTAATGGGAAATAGTCTAGAACACCTCCGGACAGCATGCACCTAGCTTACAGGAACAGCAGTGGAATCTGAGCTCGTAGAAACATATTTTTCCTAAAGAGTTAATTTCAATTTTCATGTGATTAGGGTTGCATATTACAGATTCTGCTTGGAGATGATTTGCTTAAGCACACACACTAGAGGATAGCTAAGGCAAAGAACTGCTTTGAGAGAGCTACTAAATGGTCCAGTAATAGTCTGAACACCAGCAAAGTGGGCATGATGTATAGTAAATAGGGAGACACTTATCCCACAGACAGCATGATTTTAATTTGTAAAAGAATTTCTAATATGAAAGGACTATGTTTTTATCCACTGGCAAACAGCTGCTCTCAATTAGCTTATTAAGTGTGTAGCAAAAGTCTTCCCTCTCCTCCATTACAGCATAAGCTTAGACTGATATTTCATGGGAATTCGGCACCATTCCTAAAGTTATTGAACTCTGCTTCCCCTTTCTTGCTTTGTTCAATGCAGGCTTCACTGTTCCAGACTTCTCCCAGACAAAGCCACACTCACACTCAAGAAGTCACAAGGAATAAAGGGATGGGAAAAACTGGAAATGGTGATCAGAAAGGCAGGCATAATTTCCTAGTGCCTTTAATTATTCATCTGATTAAAACACACATATAAATGTTGGCATAGTTTGTTAAGTTCTCTCTCCATCCTACAGGCAAAGTATGGAATTTAATATTTTGTCTGGCTCTGTATTATTATGTACCATTGACATGCTGGATTCCAGCAGCCTTCTCTCAGGGGTTTCTGGCCAGACAGTGCTAGAAATCTGATTTACTCTAGAGGGTGATTTGTAGATATCTAATCTTATTTCTGTAAAAACTGAGTGGTGTGTAATTTTATCTTCTATGCTGGATGCTAATAAATGTACAACTAACATGATATTCCATACCTGCATAGAGGGGCTGAAATCTCTGAATACATTACATTAAAACTACCTGTTCATTAGAGCAGAGTTCAAACAATTGTGCTTCCAAGGTCTACCTTCTCACCATTCATCCATCAGAGAAGCACAAAAATAGAACCTAAATCTACAGAATTAAGAATTAATACAAAAACACTAAGTAAAGTATAATGTTCAAAAGAAATTGTTAGATAACAGCACACATTTTTTCTATGGTGCTGTTCCCCTTCTAATCAAGGGTAGTTAAAGGCAGAAGTCAACCAGAAAGAGGTTCATGAGTTGAGAAAGGAGACAATTTCACCCCTTCTTCTATGACATCTCTTATATCTCTTTGGTATGTCCTTATGTGGCTTCCAACATGACAAGATTCTAGAAGATAAGCTTGATTTCAGCTTCAGTGTCAGTTTTACCAGACATGTTTTCCTCCAGATGCAAGACTGAGGTGAGCTACAGAGTGATGCAGAAGCAAAAGGGAGTTGATGTTCTTGAGAATAGAAAAAAAAAGTAAAATTTGCCTCAAGTTTTGGGTTTTTTCCCTTTCCAGTCCAGTAGTATAGCTATTAAACAGATTTATTGCTGGCATGTATGATTATTTCAGCAGAACAGGGAGGGAGCCATGCTTCAGCATTCACACCTCATTTCCCTTTACATCCCACCAGAACCCACGACCTCTCCTGTCATGCACTGAGGAAGAGTACCAGACAAAGAGAGAGCAATGCCCAAAACAGAAATATTCCTTTCCTCATTCTGTCAC
>NW_024581564.1:0-39672 GCF_017639235.1 Corvus kubaryi
GAGCCAAGCTTGGGGCAGAATATGCCAAAACCCATCCACAGCTGTGAAGAAATTTGCTCATTTTGTCCTTCCCATGCACAGTAACCAATTTAATATTTGAAAATGCATTTAGTAATTCTCCCTTCATTTAAAAGGATAGAAAATTTGGGGTGTGTCACAGAGCAGGCTGCAGGACAGAGTAGCATCTGGAGATAATACCTGACCACACTCATGAAGGGGAGAAGGGACCTTGCAAAAGTAATGCCACAAAGTGCAACAAGAGATGTAGGAAGAAAGAATTTGGTTGTCCATAAAAAGGAAAACCAAACCATCAGTATTAAAAGTGCAGGTCAGTAGATGGGACTGAGGCAGGGGAATTATTCTCCCTGCAGCAGGAGAGTACATTTCAGATTTATTCATGCTTAGGGAGGGTTCCATGCCCAAAGTGTTTGGGGCTTAACTTGCATTTACCAGCTTGCTTTACCAAATATTAATGAAGATTCTCCTCCCTCTGAAGGTGTGAACTTTTTTATGGACAGAATGGTACGAGAGAAGAACAAACATTATTTATTATCTAAACAACCACAGCTGGAGCTGTTACAAATTCAGAGTAAAAATAATTGCTTTTAGTTATAAATAACCAAGACCCCTCCCTCCACACTGCTCAGTGAATACACACAAATACAACATGCAGAGCACACTCATCAGTGGAAAAAAGAAAAACACTATCTGTTCCAGGCATATTAGAAGATGAAATCAGAAAAGCAGTGCAAGAAATATATTGCTATAAACGCCCAAAGGCAACTATTCCAGTATATCACTTCAACACAGAAAATGTCAGCAACACCTGAAGTTTTCCAGATCACCACAGAAAGTTGCTTAAGAGTTACCCTGATATATCATAATGAAGAGTGACAACATCTCCATTGCTGGCAGAAGTGGTGCTGCATATTTGCTGTGTGGTTTTGAGCAGAAATATTTGGATTCCATTTTTCACCTGATCACATATTTTTCTGTTCAGATTTTTTGTTAGTACACAAATAAAGAAATTAAAAAAAAAATCTCCAGTCACTTAGTATTATTTTTAATTCTTTTTGCTACATACAATCTTACCCAATGCATTTTACCATGAGGACTGAAGATTCTGAGGCAAGGGCTTGTCAGGTAAGACAAAAGGACATGATTTTCTGAGGGAAGAACTAGACTATCCCATTGGTAAAACTGAGATTCCTGTCATGGAAACAAACTGCAGCAACTGAACACGAATGAATCCCTCTATAATTTTTTTAATGTATTTGTAATTCTATTAATTAAAAATTGTAGGATTCACCAAAGTCTTTTAAACTTTTTTAGAGTCCCAAAATCACTACCACCACCAACATTCTCAGGATCTGTAAAAGTCATTTAAGTTTTTGTAGACTTTCAGTCATTTTTATCCCATTTTATCCATGCAACCACTGTGTTCTTGGACACGAGTACAGCAAACACTGCACTCCTGGGAACGGCTGAGGCAGGAAAGGTTCCATACACACAGACCCAAAGGATACACATATAGGATTAAATTCAACAGCACAAAGGAATGAACAATTACTGGGACCAAAATTCAATTGCCTATACTATGAAATTGCTAAAGTAGTTCTGGTAGAATTATAAATAAATCCTGTATCAGAATTTAACTCACTCCATGGACTATTCCCAGTAGATATTCTGACTTTTTTCAGTCTGTTCTGGAAGCTCAGTGAACTCGGTACTATGAACACCATCTGCTCCATGCCTCTGATTTGCTAGCAGAGCTACAGCCTATCAGTCCATAAATGAGGGTAGCAGGGGTGGGGTAATCAATCACAGTAAATGAATGCTCAGAATGCTATAGGTGTGTGTATATGTCTCACTTTACCAGGCACAGCCCTGCTGAACGGGACACGTCACATTCAGAGGCAGCAGGTCCCACTGCCCCCTGTCCCAGCAGGGAGAGCTGCTGCCCAGTTACAGAAACGAGCAGCAAAGTCGAATTAATGGAGCAAGGAAATGTCAGGCCATCCCAGAGGAACAGGATTTTCCAACAGCAAGAGAGCTGGAAGAACTGCACCCAGCCTGGGATGTATTGGGATTGTCAGCATGGATGGGTCTGGTTAAAGTAAATTGTCAATAATGAAGTGTAGCCATTTGCCATCCTGCACTACTCTCTGCTTTTCAAGGGAATCTGGAATCATCACAGAATGGCCTCGGTTAGAAAAGACCTTAAAGCCCATCCAGTGCCACCCCTGCCATGGGCAGGGACAGCTTCCACTGTCCCAGGCTGCTGCATGTCCCAAACAACCTGGCCTGGGACACTGCCAGGGATCCAGGGGCAGTCACAGCTGCTCTGGGCACCCTGTGCCAGGGCCTCCCCACCCTCACAGGGAAGAATTTTTTCCTACTATCCCATCTAACCCTGCTCTCTGTCAGCTTGAAGCCATTCCCCCTTGTCCTGGCGCTCAAGGCCCTTGCAAGCAGCCTTGTCCCGCGTTTCTCGAAGGCTTCCTGCAGGTACTGGAAGGCCAGAATTACATCTCCACAAAGCTTCTCTTCTCCAGACTGAACAATCTGAGTTCTCCTAGCATTTCCTCATAGGAAAGGAGCTCCATCCCTCTCATCAAAGTGCTGACTCTCCTCTGGACTCTTTCCAATATAAAGTGTTAATTTCCTGACTAGGAGTTCCAGGAGTACAAAGCTCACTCTTGCTGAGCCAAGAAGTCACTTAGCAAAGAGCACCTGACTTTAGCATTCTGCAGAATATCCTTCCAATCAACCTTTCATTGCAGGACTCTCATCTTCTCCCAGCCCTGCATCCTCACAAAGAACTGCTGTGGACTTGTTGGCTCACATTGCTTTTTCTTTCCACCTTCACCATTGTTTACCAGGGTCAGACATAATTGGGTGAGGAAGAAGCCCTCACAACCACAAATGGAATTAGAAGTCAATAAGTGGCTTTATTTCTATACATTTATATATTCTCTTATACTCCAGGAAAAAAAAATACTCACAAAACAAACTAACATCATATTTTTAGTTCAAAATGTATGTGAGGTAGGGACATATGCTTGGAAGCCTTTTGAAAAACTTAATTAAAACTGTTGTATAAAAATACACCTGACAACTAAATCAGCATTAAAATAGTTTCTAGGAGATAAATAATTTACAGATTTTCACAGTTAACAATCTGCTTTCTAGAAATAAACTTCACAATTTACTATAAAATGATCAAAGAGGGATTAGGTAGCTATTCAATTTACTGGAAAAATGTTACACCATATCAGTGAGGTTGGGAAAATGACTAAGGAGCTGAATATGTTAGAGAAAATGTAATGAATCTAAACAGTAATAGAAATTCACTGGGTATAGAGTCATTAATGTTAATTTTATGAATATTTAAATCACCGAGGGGAACAAGTTTGCTGGCACTAAAGCTGATAATGTCTAAACAGTCCAAAAGATTGAATTTCTTGAAAGTTTAACAGATCCACTTTGAATTTGCAGATTCTTAGCAGTGACACTGAAGCGACACAGAATAATAATGTTCAGATTTACATTATTGTAGTTTACTATGAGAAATTCCACGTGGTCCCTAAATGCTGCCTCAGGACATGAAGCTACAACTCCCCTTATTTGATCCCTCCTGGCCATCCCAGGAAGAAGTTAAACAGAGAAGTGTAGTGTGTGGATGTGCTCCATGTACAGAAGCACCAGATGAGATTTGTGACAGCACAGCTGACTCCATCCTGAAACAGCTGAACAAATTTACAGTGGAAAGAATTAAGAATATCTTTCCTTCTGATTCCAGAAAATGTGGTGCTGTTCTCTGACGCAACAAATAATAACTGGAAAATAGGAATCCTCTTGGTCCTCTGCCTAGTTTATTCTTCTCCATTTTCTGCATCTTGAAATGTAGTAACAGCAGGAGATTTGATGTGCACACAATTCAAAATAGCTCCTTTACACCTTAGGTTTCAATACTGTTTTGGAAACTCCTTTTAATGTGAGTTTTCTCTTCTCTTTGGATGTGGATCTCAACAATAATTTACCCCTTCTAATGTCACCTTTGGAAAATTACGGTTTTATCCCCAATTATCTGGAGTTTCTTTAGGAAGGATGTTATTTCTAGGTGATCATCAAAATCGTGCTTGTCGTGGTAGAGGAAATTTGTTTCTTGATTATGGAAGTAGAAAGGAATTTATATCAAATTTATTAATATATATTCAAGGTGTACTTGGCAATCAGTCTTAGCCCGAGAAAATGATTACTTTAGAATCTCAGAGGTCATAAAAAACCAAATTTCCAAGTCCAAGCTGCAAGCTGAAAATTAAACAAGCACAACCTGAAAATACAGAACCAGGGAATATTACATATTCACACCAGTGCATACTTGAGAATGTGTGACTTGTGAATATCTGAGATGATGACTCGTATGATGGCAGTATGATTAGGACCAGCCTCAGCAACAGCAAATTTATACCTACTAATGAAAAAGGACATGCCAAAAAATGCCACTCACCTCTCCTGCTGTTTCATACTGGACCCTTCGGTAAAATTTCCAAGCAATTTATTTGGTCACTTTTTGTTACAACAGCTGCCATCATCCCTGACCCAAAAATACCACAGGACTGAAGGATCTGATGTCTCATCACAGGTCAAAACTTTGTAACACACTTTGCAAATGAATGGCTGTGGACCAGCCCCCTAATATTTGCCTGACATTCCAATTTATGGACCTGGTTCCTTGGAGGAATGTATTTACAGTCTCCATCCTCAGTTCCTCCCATCAGCTCTAATCAGCCTTTCTCTCTCTTCCCAAAGAATTTTGCCGCATCTCCATTTACTATCATTACTCAGCAAGCAAGAAAATTATTACTATTATTACTTCCTGACTAGAGATATTTGGAAATTGCTTTTGAAGCCTTATTTCCTGCTTTTTAAAACTCATTAAAACTTAGAAACAGCAAGAAACGTACTGAAATTGAAATAGCACCCACTGAAGTGTACTGCAATGCCATGAAAGTTTCTTGTTAAACCATTAATGTTCTAAATTTATGCCAGTAAAGTGTCTGCCTGCTTCCATTCCCTGACATCTTCTACTTGAAGACAAATGTGGGAAGAGAGTAATTAGTTTCTATTGCAATGAACTGTAAAATTTACAGTAGATTATTAAATTGAGAAGCATAGAACAATATAATCATTAAGGATTTATAGGTTATAAAACTCAAATTATATATATTTCATAAATTCTCTCTGATTTTCATCGCTATTATGACTTTACCAAATGTCCTTCCTGTTTCTTATTTCCATCTGGCATCCTCTCACAGGCTGAGGGAATCTTTCAAATGTCGCCCAGATTTAAGGAAAGAAAGAAGAGTTTTCACCTAGCTCAGGAATTTTGCTGGCTTTGGTCAATCAGGATGTTCTGTGTGGCTGCAGGTGAGAGCTACAGCTCAGAAACAAACACCTGCCTTGGCTGCAGCCCGTGTTTGGAACCCCCTCCTTAGAATATGTGATTTACAGTCATGCCAACAACATTAACCTTTTAGCAGAGCACAGAGAATTATTTTATCCCGCAGAGAAACAAGCACATCTTTTAGAGCACTCTTAGTCCCTGCTCTCCCTGCAGCAGGCTCTGACAGGTACAGCTGAGGAGTGGAATTTAGCTGAGCCCCCTTTCCAACCCCAGCCCTTCCCCACTTCTCCTGGAACACAAACAGTTTAATGGTCCCTTCCCAGCAGCTCTGCAGCTGCCAGCTCTGACACCTCGCTGAGAGCAGGCAGCCACTGGCATTATCTAGTGATCTCCTAAATTGCCATTTTTCTTTTTCAACTATCTCTACTATACATCTTCTTGAGAGAAAACTACCATATGAAGTGCTTCTGAAGTAAAGAAATTCACTTCAGAGAGTTTGGAGGTGTTTTTTTCCTCCTATTTTTTTTTTTTTTTCTTAAACTCGTGGCTCTAAAAAACACTGACAGTTTTGATGGAAGAGGTTGCTGCCAGCAAGAAAACAGATGCAAAATTGAGGAAAATGTGTGAACTATTGAGAAGAGTAAATCAGTGCTTCAGTGTCAGAGTCACTATTTCATTATTCAGATGCAGTAGGCTGAGCAACAAAGATGAAACATGTCAAAAGTAAGAACGAGGTTAGGATTGAAGTTCACTGAGAAGCCTCCGCATCCAAGGCTTCTGCTTTGTAATATTTGTAATTATTCCCCAAAATCCTTGTGCTCCTCTGACTCATATCAGTTTTCATCAGCATACCAAAGCATTTTACTGCAGTATTTGTTTCACTGCACTCTAATTCCACCCAGCTCTACTGAATTTCACCACTGTAGAGCTAAAGCTGCACTGCAATGAATCGAGCCCAACACAACTGCTCCCTTACAAGTACAGAAAAGATGATACTGAGAGAATGTAACACGTTTGGGAAAGTTGGAGGGAACTAAATTCCTTTAAGAAAAACATCTAAAATACATTGGCTGCAGCAGGATTGGATTTACCGCCTGCAAATGAGACCCCACAGGGCTGAATGTGGTTACAGATGGGCGATTATCAGTTCTGTAGGAGAGGATGGGTATTCCTACATTTATTCCTGTTTATCTTTTTTTTATTATTATTTTAATTAACAACATTATCATTACTTTTGCCTCACAACAGAAATAATCTGCACAGGACCAAATAAAGGCTAATTCAAGGACCAAACCACCACCACCACAATCCTTCACAAGACCACAGAGTGAAGCCAGGCTGAACTCAGCACCACCTCAGTCACACTGCACCAGAGCAAGGTTAATTTTTATCCAATTTATTTTAATCCAATATCCTTCACTTTGCTATTTCCAGCAAGGAATTGTTCAGAGGGGGAAAATAAACAGAGGGAATTATAATCTACCTGATCAGTTATAAGGTCTGCTCATACCCCAAAATGTCACTTCAGTTGGGTTTTGTAGTGTTTTGTGCCACTCAGTCTTAACAAGGGATAAACCTTCATCACCATAAACCACTAAAGAAGGAGTTAATTTTGTTTTGAGAGGGTGCCGTTGGGTGAGTTCAAAAGCCTTTGAAAGTTTACCCCAGGTTTTTAAAGTGTACACATTGGGATGCTGACACAATTTTTTTTTCTACAAAAATGAAAAAAACATTTAATTTTAATCTTTTCAATATTTTTTTCACTATCATTTACCCAATTCATCTTCTCATGTCCAATTTCTCTCTTTAAAAAAAAAACCAGAAAACTTTAATAATGAAAATATTTTAAAAGTAAAACTAGTTTGGTAATGAACTATTAGATTTTTTAATAACTTGCCAGAAAATAGAAAACAAAAACAAAATCCAACCTCAGAGACAAAAAGGGGATATTCCCTGTGCCTTCTCCTACTGTTTGTGTGGGCTGGGGGAACAATGGGATCATGAAGAACCAGCCCAGAGATAACACTGCTACTTACCAGACCTAACAGCTGCTAATGACTGATTTCTACCCACACAACTTTCTTAAATTAGTGTCAAGTACCCTCATTTGCAATTATTGTAATATTTTTCCATGTTTTGCCTGTTATCCAACCAACCCATTGAGAATTCTGTAGTTTTTGAATGATGTCTTCTCCAGCCTTAGTGGCAAAGCCTGCACTAATCAATACATTTTATCTATCAAACTAAGTGCATTTCCAATATCTGCCCGGTGCAGAGGTGAGACTGCAGCTGGAATGCAGATTCTGAAAGTTCTCCTGACTACTTTTCCTCCCCAAATAAACCTTGATTATCCTAGAAGATTTCCAGCCTGATAGTAATCTCTCAATCTCACAGGGTTACACACTGTTTATTTCTGGTGAATTAACGGGTTAGAGCCTATGTTGTGCATTACAATTTTCCAATCCTCACTCAGACAAAAGAGGTGCATTTATCACTTCCAAGAACAATGATTTTTATGCAGATTTTGCAGGGAAGGGCCGGTGCCATCCTAAAACAAGCAAAGACTAGCGCACAGAGGAAGGGAAGATGAAGGCAGGCTTACAAGAGACATAAAAAAGATATTTTTTAAAGCATTTTCTCTTTCCCCTTGATCAATTTCTTTTCTCAAGGTGCTTTTTAACAACGAGGCAGGGCAGCGTATTTTGCTCTGTCAAAACCAACATTCCCTCAATGTCACTTGAAAAAATAATGATTTTCTACAGGAGAAAATCCTGTAGAAAGGAGTCGACAGATAGTCCAGCAAATGCATTTTTCAAGGGAGACAGACAGGCCTGCAGTTTTATATCCATTTTTGGAAGGCAGTTTTATACCATGAAAACCAGGAATACAACAGCTCAGCTTCAAATTCGACCTCTTGTCCTGGGCAGGTGAAAGTAGCAAGATTTTGGAAAGAAAAACAAAAAGGGAGAAAAGGGAGAAAAACTAGTAATGAGCAAAATGCAGGCTGGGAGGATTTAACAGAGTTGATAACGACTGGAAAGCTGTTAGAAAACCTTCATAGGCAGAGTATTCCCTTTCCTGTTCAAAGCCTCGCAGAGGCCCAGACGATGCCCCTGGGTTCACCTGGCGCAGGGGAAGGAGGAAAGTGCCCTTACAGCAGTCCCTGCCTGCGCAGAGCTCCTCCAGGAGGGAAAACACCTCCCTCCCTGCTGACCCTCCGAGCTGCTCTCCTCCCAGTGCCTTTTGTCCGAGGAATCATCACAAGGAGAGGCAGCCTGGCTCCCTGCCCTCCCTCCCGGGCAGCTCTGGGGGCACAGGTGGGTGTGCTCGGGGTGAGGAGATTCAAGGAGAACTTTCCCTATGTCCGAGTGGTTCGGCAGCTTTAAACTCTAACAGCCCCTTCTGTTACAATCAGGAGCACAAATGAACTAAACTGGCTTTCTCTCTGTCAGAGCTGGCTTTCACAGCGCTCCTTTCAAGCCCAGGGAAGGTGTTTCAGAGGCACCTCTGGCAGCGGGCGCGGCCCTGTGAGCTGCGGGGCCCCGAGGTGCGCGAAGCTGCAGCAGCGAACGCAAATTTTTAAGCACTGCCCGCAAACGGACATCGTTCCCCGGCTGCAGGCAGAGCCCAGCCCGGTCCTCAGGAGGAAATCAGGGCAAAGCACAAGCACGGCTGTTCAGGAATGCTCCAGGTGCTCTCTTCTCTCTGGCTGTACTCACCCAAACCACCCAAACCTCACCCAAACAGAGCGGCTTGGAGTCAGGCTGTAACTGCACATCGCCTTGGCTTTGGGGATGACTCTGTGTGAGGTCCACTTCGAGCAGATTTCTTCGCAGGAGATAGTGAAAAACATAAATTCAGGGGTTCTATTTATGCCAAATTTAAGATATATTTAAATAGGGAAACCTTCAGAGGGTGACACAAACTATACCAGCACACCTGCTGAAAACACACAAGGGTTGAGGAACATTTTTTTTCCTGACCAAGGAGTTCCAAAAGCTGTTCTAGAGGTGGGGTGTCCCTACGTTTTCATGAAAATGTTGAGAAATCTGTTTTAAATTTTAGTTTATCCTTGGAGTCTTTTTTCTTTAATATATGCCGAGATGAAACATTGGGTGGATGTTGTGTTGGATTGGGTTGATTGTCTATAGATGCTGCAAATAATTTAACAAGCATCTTCATAATTCTTGCTCTAGGCAGAACATTCATTTTCTGCTGCTTAAAAGTAATGATGTTTTTGTTATTTCCTTTTCACAACAATTTAGAAAAGTACTAAAAAGAATGTTTCTAGTATAATATTTTATGGAAGAGAAAATGCCACGAAACTCACTCCAGACCTCATTCCACTAAAATCAAGCTATGTCAGACACTTGGCCACCATGGATTGCAAAGTTCTAATAAACGCAAAAAAACCCTATTGAGATTTTGATTATTAGAAAAGTGTTCAATGCACAAAATTCCCTACACGGAAATATGTAAAAGTTTCCAATTTACACTATGCTGTCTTAACACTTAATTAATATTTTTGCTCTAATTAACATTTACTGAGTACCCTATTTATGATTCCTTTTTTTTCCATCAGATATCCCCTTTCTCTCTCAGTCTTTGAAGTATCAAACACTGATATGGACTATCAGCTTTCTGAACACTTAGATAATAAAATATTGTAAGCTGTATTTTGCCCAGCATAACCCCCCAAAGTCACAGTTTCATAGAGGATTTACCCACCTATATTTTCAATTTAATAAGGAGCTTTTATGCTCTGAAACTCTAAAGGATTATCAACCCAAAGAAGGTTAAAAGCTGGAATACACAGGACCCTGTTAAGGGACAACCCACATTATCCCCAAGTGGTGTTTGTCTTCTTGGGCACAACAAAATTAAAAGCATGTTTTGGAAACCTTGCTTTCCCCACACTCCTGTCCTTATCAAAACAAACAAATATTCACAGTATCGAGAAGAGTGTAATTGAAAGTCACGGTCTGACTTCTGCAGAGGTGTAAATCAATAAACTCATTGAACAGATAGGAATTTTCAGTATTAAGTAAAACCCTGACAGCAAAAGTACCAATGTAAATCTGTGATAACAACAGTGATTTATATTGCTTGTATCTGTTCTCATTACTTGCACTTTGAAAATATCTTCCGTTTCCATTGACATTTTATATCTGTTTGCATACTT
The DNA here is from genome assembly GCF_017639235.1 of Corvus kubaryi. Classification (NCBI taxonomy): domain Eukaryota; kingdom Metazoa; phylum Chordata; class Aves; order Passeriformes; family Corvidae; genus Corvus; species Corvus kubaryi. Next base: position 10,593 of record NW_024581564.1, read on the forward strand.
TGACAATCGATCGTTTCAGAATCGTCTTTAAGGTGGGGAACGCTGGTTCTGCAGGGGATGAGCAGTGTGAGCTCTGCTCCAGCCCCCATTTCTCCCCAGCCTCTGCCTCGGTGCCCACACAGAGTTCCGGAGGTCACGTTCCTGCAGCCAGACAGTTTCCAGAGCAAAGGGATCAGGGTTGGATCCAAGAGAAGGAGTTCCCAGTGACCCTGCCCAGAGCAGAATGAGCCCATTAAAGGAACAACTCTCCCAGTGAATGGATTGGGCTGGAGCGGTGCCATCCCTGTGGAATGCAGGAGCTTTGCAGCCCAAGGAAACGACCAATAATTCTGTTGTTAGTAGCAGAATAAAAGACAAACAAGGAGTTTTACTGTAGTTCCCAAGTTATTTGTGACTGAGATGCACCTGAAAAGTTGGTAATTAGTAAAAGAATGTGTTCTTTATAGGGCTCTTGAAAATCCCATTAAGTCTGTATTTACTTAGCATTTTCTCTAACTGCCTTATTGGAAAATAGGAGGGAGGCAGCAGGAGTTTCAATAGGAGTAATAACAGAATAAAAGCCCATTTTCCATTTTAGTGCCACAAGAAGAAGGGGTTGAATTCCAGGGTGTCCAAATTAAAACTGGACAAACCTAGTGACGTGCATTACAGGTTCCACCACAGAACACAACTCCAGAATGAATTCATTACCACATTCCTTCCAAACTGAGTTATTAACTGCAGACAGTGCAATCTAGGAACACCTACTGCTTCAGAATTTTTAGACTATGATAGCACTGATGGATTTCAATGCCCTCTGTGTGGTTTAGTGCAATAAGAAGCAATAGATTTAAGCCTGTACAATTTAAAGCAAGCATCACACAGCTCTCCTTGATGTAAAACCATAAAGTCACCCAGAAGTATTCGAAAAATGCAGGACTGTAACTTCAGACCAAAGCATTTGGTAATCCACTTTTCAAAGTTCCCTGATAAGAGCTGCAGTCTTTTGAATTTGCCTTGAGTTTCAGTTTGAAGATCTACAAAAAGATATCTATCTCTAAAAGACTCTGCTCAAGAAATGTCAATTGTAAACAGACTTTGAAGGAGTTAAACAACAGTTTCCAGAGCAGCAATGATCAATTTTAGGCTTATTTGTTGCTTTAGTTTGATTTAACAACACAGGAAGGTGACCTCAGCACAGAGCAATGACGTGCAGTGATGTGGTAAGTGCAGAGGGATTGGATATTGCTGGTACCAGCATTAATTTTGGGGTAATGGGTGTACATAAAACCTTTTGCAGCTGGCTTCATTTCCACGTGTGGAAATCCATGGAGTGGATGTCCTGAGAGCTGTGTGGCAGGACAGGGTCCCACCTCTGCCTGGCAGCCCTGATGTGCAGCCCTGGTGGCAGAGATCCTTCACCACAGCCAGGTATCATATCATTTCCAGGTAGGGAAAGAGGCAGCTTCTGTGACGGGGGACCAAAGGGGGGAAAATAAATAAATAAATTGAAAAGACTTGCTTTTATTTTAAAAGCAGCAGGACAGGGGAAAATAGGCCTTTAAAGAAGAACCTTTCATCTCACAGTGCAGCCTTAGAAGATAAAAATGCTTCCCAATTTTCATATATGAATATCTAAACTCAATCTGCAGACAAAAATTGAAACAAGAGTGGCCTGGTTTCCCAATATACCAAACACTTTCAATTCTTATGATCTGTCTTATTTTTTATATCATGCTGGTTTTTCAGGTATCTCTGTAGTGCATATTGCAAACTCGTGCAAGTTTGTTGTGTGCAATGTTCAAACCCACCAGAAGTGAGGCAGCTGAGGCTGGGTGCTGGCTAAAGGATGGCTGCTGCACCCAAAATTTTAACCAGGACTTGCTGTTGTACTGACTGAACTGAAACATTTCTGGCTAAATCTTAAAATTCAGAACAGTGCCCTATTTACACCTGTGCATTGCTGATTAAAGGTGAGAGTAGAGCATTTTATTTAAATAATGCATTTAGATAAAAAAATTAGGGTTCCACAACGGAAAATTGTTGTCCTTAAATGAAGCCTAATGTGAACTGATGGCTGATAGAGAAGTGAATATTTGACTTTTTTTTTTTTTTTTTTTTTTTTTTTAATGACATAAGATAATTTCTACCTGCCCAGACCATGGGGGTGTGTGTGCTTGTTCTCAGATTCAGGTGTCTGAAACATAATTTAGTGGGAATTTTTGACCTCTTAACCAAAACACTGTGAAAGGCACAAACTTTGAAAACAGATCAATCAACTGGGAATTTTCTGGAACTGCACGTTCTCCTGATCACATTTGCCTCTGAAACGGTGATGAGAAGATTCCACATGTGCTACAGGGAAAAAAAGCCACAGGGAGGGTTCTACTATTTCCTCCTCTATCTCTCCCATTAAACTTTTATTTTTCTGAAAGGAGGAGAGAGGGAAGGAGACCAGCTAGAGGGTGATTACAGACGTTTCACGGGAGTCACAGGCCTGTGTGCAGCGCAGAAGGACTTGGATGATAAAAGCACCACCAGCGAGGGGTCCAGGCCTGGAGAGCAGGACAAGGCCTCCCCACAACCCTGCACAAATCAGCTCCTGCACCCGGTAAGCCCCTGGGGCACGTGGCTATCTCGGAACCAAAGCCCTTCACCCCTAGGAGATGGCCAGCTCTGCTGTTGGCCATCAGAAGGGATGTCTGGAGATCCCGTAGCCAAAGGCAGCCCTGCTGTTCCCAATTCTCTCTCTGTTCAAGAGGAGGCAGCAGGGTGAAAACCCCTGTCTGGCGAGGAGCAGGTACCCCACAGGGAAAGGAAATGTGAAACACCTTCATCTCTTGTCTAGAAGAAGGTGAAACTGTGCTGGAGAAACTTCCAAATGACAAAGGTGTTGCAACGGAAGTGCAACGGTGACAGAAAACCCCAGGGGACATGTTTTGAGTACACTTAAATTTCATTCAGAGGAAATAATGAGCGTTTACTTCATGAATCCCATTAACACTTAAGTGTGAGATACAGTGAGCAACTCAGCACTGCTAGAGCAGAGATACTGTTCAGACTGTCCTGGAGACAAGCTTTTAACAGCAGGATATATTAATTTAGAAAAACAATTTATTAGTACACAGATTCAACCATCCAGTGTGTTGGACTGAATGCAAACTGACTCAGAACGAGGAGCTGCTGGGAAGTAGAGACTTTTTTCTTATTTTCCCACTGGAAGCAGCTGTATGGCATCCTAAATATTGCCCAAGTGTCCCAAAACCATTACATTCTGCTAACAGGTTGACACCCATGAGCACTGCCAGAATTGCTCTCTTCCATCCCTCATTATTCCCACTTACAAGCAGCAGCACTTGTTCTCCAGGAGAATTGCTTCACCATAATTCACTATTAACTGCGCCACACCGCAGTGAATGGGTCTAATACTAACAGAAATCAGAAAATAAAAGCCCCAGAGTGGGTGTGGAGGATCACTTCTGCTTCAAAATCAAGATAAGGAACCATGACTGAGCTACTGCCACTCACATCACTGCAGAATAAAAACGTTTAAAAACCCTCTGAACATTTATTTTCCAAACTCTGTTTGGCATTGGCATCACTCGTGACCTAAGAAATGGAAATATCCAACCGTGGGCAAATTTTTCTTCTGACAAAAAAAAAAATTATCTCTGTCCTGAAGCTGAGCCTCAGATAATCAAGACAATTAAGTTTGGTATTGATTTTTAAGGCAACAATATTTCTATATTGCTAAGCCATTTCAAAATCAAGAATTAAGAAAAGACATGTGCTGCTTAAAAAAAGCTCAAAATGCATATGATGACTACTGCACCACCATGTATTAAATCAGAAATATTGTTACAGAATGTTCATCACAAGCCTCCCTTCTTTAAAGGACAAACAAAATTCAATATCATTCCCAAACATGCATTTTTGGTGCATACATTATTTCAATCAAGACATGTATAAATTAATTCCTTGTCTTCCATTAGAGTGTGTCAAAGGGCTCTTCCTCTGGAGTAATCCAGTCCTTCCTCACAAACAGAACTTCAAGAAAGAGAGAAAACAAAATAATTTTTTGGTTTTGGGGGGTTTGTTTTGCCAGGGGTGGTGGTGGTGGCTTGGTTTTGGGGTTTTTTTGGGGGTGGGGTTTGGGGGTCCTTTGCTTTGTTTTGGGTTTTTTCTGTTGCTGGGTTTTTTTGTTGTTGTTCTGGGGTTTTTTGGTTTTTTTTTTTGTTTGTTTGGTTTTGGGTTTTTTTGTTGTTGTTGTTGTTGTTTTTTATTGCTGTCTGTAAAAGAGAAAATGGTAATTGACCTTGTGAAGATCAGTATTAAGCTGGTATTTTGCAAGAAGCCCAGTGTGCAGATAAAAGCCTTCTGCTCCTTGCAGGACTTGCTGTCTCTGAGATATTGGCTCAAAGCAGCCCCAGCAACACCCCTGTCCTGCTCCCTGTCCTGTTCCCTCTCCAGACCAGGACACATTTGCCTGCAGCAAGCCACGACCTCCTACTCACACAGAGGTTTTCCAAACTCTTTATCAGTCCCCCTTCCCTCCCACCCCAACACACGACGCACTTATCAATTGAACTGTAATTATGGGGTATATTAACACCAAAATCTTTACCCAGCAGAGGGGGACTCAGGTGATCACCAACAGGACACCCAAACAGTCAGTAAAATTTACTAATATCCATCTCATCAATGTCAGAAAACCTATCAAGTCCCCTTATATTAACAGAGTCAGCTGTGGTAATTATGGCACTGCACTATTCTATATGTTGAGAGAAGAGCATCAAGTCCAATTCTGTAAAATTAAACCTCCCAAGCTCATATCCAAGGCTACTGCCAAAGCAAAAAGCAGGTTTGCTTTTCAGCAGACAAATGACTGATGATCATTATTAGACATTTTCTATGAGATCTACAACATCAGACCTCTCCTTGGAGAAATTTCAAAGATCGTTCCCAATGTTCCTGAGACACATTTACGGGTAGTATATGACTCTCAAAGAAATTGCACCTCAGAATTTTGTTTCTATGACAAGAAATAAGGTTTCGCCTCTTTGTTTAGTTTCAGTAGACATATTAAGGGTCAATATGGTCTGCATATTTAGGCCTCTAGAGAAGGCAAAAAGCGAAAAAGCAAGTAAATCATGTTTAAAATACTCGAACCCAACCATAAAAATCTATTGTTTATCTTTTGCAGCGATGGTATTTTACCGTCCAAATGAAAATCCCAGCTCACCAATGAACAGAATGATTGAAGTAACACTGCACCACACAGTTTTAATTTCAGGTATTTGAAAAGATGATACCATAAAATGATCTGGAGTATTGCTGTAGCATAAATCTCTGAGCACTTTCCCTATCCTTAATGTTCAAGCCTAAAATTGTTCCATTCTTTAGCTGACAGTGCACATTGTAAAAGTTGCAGTTTATCACTTTCCTTTCATTCTTCCCCAGCAGTTACATTAGCACATCCTTTTTTATTACTATCGCAGGGTGTCACCACGTAAGTGACATCATAAGGGGAGAACAAGGATTTGCCAGGAATAATCGGAATTGCTCCACAGTGCCAGAGAGCTCTGCATTTCAGAGGGAAGGGACAGCCTTGCATTTCAGCATGCTGAACATGTGCACTTTCAAATCTATTGCCTGTCACAGTAGTCCCTTGGACTGGATAAATTATATCCCACAGTTGGGTAGCACAAAGGTAATTCTGTTGCCATATGTTGTGCCAAAGAGCTCACGCCGTGACAGGGTACATTGCAGATTATGCTTTCCCATGTGATGCCAATTTTCTCCTTCATCTGTGAGGGATAAACCTTGTCTCCATTCAGGTTTTAAAGTAGCCAAAATAAAACAGGACCTCCAACAAGCTGGGGGTACAAATTCTGCTTCAAAAAAAAACCCCAAACCAAACCGAACCAAAAAAAAAAAAAAAAAAAAAAGGCAGAAGAAGCCCAACAATTTTTTAGATTTTTGAAACTACTTTTACTTTGCACCCGAATTTATTATACATCAACCCCATCGGAATTCCAGCCCCAATTCAGGAAAAAAATTGAGTCAAGAACATTGTGATCAGCCTCACACATTTGCTTTATCAAGCACTGCAGTATTTTTGAGTTTCTCTGGTTGGTTGATTTCAAATGCTGGCATGGGCAGCAGCTCACACAGACAGAAAAGAAATATCAGGAGAGTAGAAAGAAAATAGGTAGAGCCCCCCAGAGCATGTTTAAGAGATTTTGCTTGTCAGTCCAATTTATTACTGGATTTCATCACTTAGCAGCAGTGAATTGAAGTGGTGGATAACATGCCACAAATGATTTCAGCCATCAGCATCCAGCTCAGCTCGGGAATAATCAAAAGCCATTGCCACAAGACTGGGTTTGGGCAGAGAAGGGAAAGCTGCTGTGCCTGAAGGCTTCATGCTGGTGAGTCATGAACCCAATGAACACCAGGGCCTCACCTCACAGGGCAGAAATGGAGATTTTGGCATAACTTTAGAATAACTATGCTTTAGACATAACTACTAAATATAACACCTTAAGAGGGAAGAAGAGGCAGTAAATACCTAACTTCTCACAGCACAGAAACTGCTCCTCAAGGTAAAAGGCTGAGGCAGGAAATGCACAGACAAACGCTTCTCATGTTCTTCAGGAGTCAAATGAGAAACACTCCCAACTGCCCAGTCAGGTGTGCTCACAGCTCAGTGATTCGGTCATTTTGGTTTTGAAACTCTTGCAACAGAAAGAGGCACTCAGAGAGGGGTCTGCATAACAACAGCCTTTGGAATTCAATAGCTTGGCAAGAATAATCTTTAGTAGAAATTTGCACAGGTATATAAAGTTATTGTCACATCAGTTCCTCCTCTATCCATACACCAAGAAAGAGACTGAGCTAGGATTTCAAGGATCAGGCAGGAGTATAAACCTCAGGCCCCTCTGCAATCATCAGGAATGCTGCTTGCAAACCCAGGTCTTGAGGAATTCACATCTTACCCACCAAAAGCAAGCCTAGGCCTGAGAGAATGCCCACCCCAAGGCGATCTCCTGCTTTTACTTTTTAAGCAACGAGTTTAGATATTTGTTACGCCAGTAGGCAGCCTGTAATCCTCACCCCAATTTCAAGGTTACTAGAACAAACTGCTTTTGATTTAAGGCCTTTTGCCTTCAGCTAAAATGGAGCTTATTGTAATTATCTTCATTATAGCATACATAATTCGGGGCTCCCATGGGCACTAAGGGTGTAACAAGGATGGCATTTTACATCCCCTGACCTCTAAATTACTGCAAGCTTATTTCACCAGGAGAGGGTACAGAGTAAAATAAATTCTTTGCTTTCCACTCAGTTTACAAATGAAATTTTGTGGTTTGTTGTGTGAGACTCTGTCATCTGCATTCCTGTTTCTCTGGCACTGCAGATGTCCAAGGCTATTTTATGTGCCACTTTCATGGTCAAAGTGCTGTAAAGCCCAGGAAGGTTTATGGCCTCATTAGAGAACATTCTCACATCAGATCATCCAACTTTGTCACCATATAGCAGCTCCTGAGCACCACCCCATCAGTGAACTTTATAGGAGACCCTCACATACAACCAGAAGGGCCAAAAACATGAAGTGGCTTTTGCCATCAGGAAGCAATATGAAACCTTCCTCTGTTTGGTTTGTGGGTCCTCTTGGGCTCCCAAGACAAACAAAATAATGTGAGAATGGAAAGAGTATTAAAGGTGGGGAGAATAGAGAGGAATCATTGTTCCTCTTTGACTGTGAGACATTCTAGAAAAAGAATAAACTCTGTTCCTAGATGTGTGGTCTGGAGTCAGTTACCACAGTAAACAGCGATGGTGATGGCACTATGGAGAATACCTTGAGATAAAGAACAAATCACATTATGTTCAGTAAACCCTAAATTTATGCTAGATCAACATATACAAATGAGCTAATCCCCGGTTCAGTTATTTAACAGGAATATTTACTACCTAGAACCTGGACAGAGGTTAGTACAGTTATTTCAGATATTCCATCAAGACCTGTCAGACCACCTGTTGTTAAGGAGATGCTGTAAGTGAAATCTGATCAGATTTGTTATTTCAGTATTTCTCTTTCTCGTTTTAGCATGCCCCACTAGTTGGCAATTACTGCCTACTGTACAATCTATTAAATATTCATGTCAGATATTATTTGCACAGAGCAGCTTTTCTCTGATAAAAAATATGTTATTCATTCATTGCTTAGAAGATTGACCTCAGGTCCCTACTTTAAACACACAGTTATATTGATTGTGAAAATACTCCAGGAAAATTATGTAGTTTATATGCATGCATTATTTCTACTGAGTCATCCTGAAGCTTATAATTTAAGCCTCAGTGTTTCAGGTAAAATGAAATTGCTTCACTAAGTAAGGCTGCTTTGATTTCGGCTTTGCTCTGAGCTTTGCCAGGCAAGCAGAAAATCTTCACAGTCTGAAAGGTCTTGTTCACACAGAATGTACAGTCATGCCTCGATAGAATCGTGGGCATTCAGCACACACCATGCCTTTGTCCAGAGATTGTTTTACAAAACCTCTTTTTTGTTCCTCATGTAAATAATCCCATGTCCCACATTAATGGAAGATCATCACAAGTGAACAATGAATTCAGGCTTCCAAAGCACTGCTGTGACTATTGCATTATACATGGCAAACAGAGAATGAAAAAAAAAAAACCTAAGGATCATCCTTCAAACAGGAATAAAATCCCCAAACTGAACCAAAGGAACCCCAAGCAACAACAGAAAGATAAGGTAACTGGCTTCCAACTAAAAAGAAAAGTACCCCTCATGAGGGTGTTTCCTTGAGGAAGAAACTCTGAAATACCCCACTTTCGAAAACATTATCTGTGTGTTACTATTCTGCCCCTCTCCCAAGACAGAAACAGCTTAAAAGAATAAACACAGTAGGAAAAAAAGGAAAAGAAAAAAAGAGAGAAAAATAAGGATGGGCATGTTCTTTGCCTTCCTTTCTCTTTTGGACTTTTGCTATTTCATTACATCCACCTCCTGCATTTCCCAGGCCCTCTCCACATTCTCTCTCTCACCTCCTTGCCTCTCACTTTGGTGTCCTCTTTTTGCTCCCCATTTCAGTCTTTCCTTCCAAGAGAACATCACCTCTAGTATGGCTATTCATCACAAAAAAATATCAGAACAATGAGGGAAATTACAGTTCAACACTTAGAGGAAAGACATTACCCTGGTGCTGTGGCTTTTTATGGCAGCAGATCCATGTCCCAGTGGTGCCTGCTCGCCCTCCAAGCCCCACAACCAAGGCAGATTCCAGGCTGTGTATGAGCCTTTTAAGCTGCAATCCCTCTTCAAGGCCATTTCATTCCAGAACTCACTGGGCAGAGATGCAGATGCCATTAAAATGCTGAGCTAAAGAATGTGTTTGAAGGATGGACTCCCTCCTGAAACTTTGGAACAGGCCTGATGGGATTTATGCTTGTCCAGAATAAGAAGTCGATGTTATGGTGTTCAACTAAATCATAAAAGTAAGAAAAAAGTTCTCTGAAGACAACTGAAATTGCTATCCTGGGGTACACAATATTCTGCAAGTTAGCCCAATGTGTGCCTTTCTGTATTTCACCTGATGTCTTCATTTAGTCCTGATTGGAAAATGAAAACTTCAGCCTCAGTGGAAGCACTGGAAAATTCCTGCTGAGCTCCATTACCTGGGAAACTCCCCCAGCACTGCAGGGATGGGGAGGCTGCCTGGCTCTGCTCTCATTTATCAACAACAAAGGGGGCTTTCCAGCCAAAAAGAGCTGCAGGTATTAGGGAGCTTTTCTCCTCTCCAAATCCAACTCTTCAGTTCTAACACTGAATTCCCATACGTGTGTATACCCCTGTTTTCCTTAACCCCCAGTGATTATTCCATTTCATTAAAAAGCTGAACAATCTAGGGAATGCAGAGGCAAATTTCAATCTGCCTTTATAAATGCAAGTGATACAGTAAAGATTTGCCATAATTTGTACTTGCTGTGACATGATAGAAAGCCAATCATAATGAACCAGGCTGGAAAACAGATGCAGAGGCTGTTAAAGGTCTGGGTGGAAGAATAACAGGTAATAAAATCCTTTACCTATTGACATATTGCAGTGTGAGTGTTAAAACTGATAATAATGGCTTTCAAATTTTGTTTCAAGAATTCCTTTCTTTTCTTAAAATGAGATAGAAATAAACCAGTTCCTTGTGTGGTACCCTCCTCATGTGAGTGTGGAAAAAGTCACCCTGACCTAGGCCATAACCTGGGTGTTGCCTTTTCAAGGCATAAATTGTTCTATACGAACAAATAAATTCTTGTTATACCTTTGTATTGTTTCCTACAATGCCCAGAAACAGTCAAAAGTTAAACTAATCTTTTGTTAATTTTTTAATGAGGTTTCACTTTTGGCCAGTAAGGGATTTTTTTCTTTATGAAATTGTTTATTAGAATGAGTCAGTAAAACTTTTTCCTGAATGCGGTCATTCCACAGGACACTCTATCACACTAAAACTAGCACGCTCTTCCTAAAATGCTTCTCCTAAAGGAACTGAGGCTTTTCACTCACATTTTTGTTCAAACCCATTTTATAGTGAGAATGGATGCTTTTTGCAAAGTGGAAATGCATCCCAAGAATGTATCTCTAGAAATAAATCCATAGGAACAATTCACATTTTATTCCAGTGAAAACCTGGAACATTTCCAATACATCTCTGAAATTATCTTAAAGTACAGAAGAAATAAGTAAGAGAAAATACAGAGCCTTTTGTCTCCAAGGTCTATTGCTATACAAATAATTAATTAGTGTAGCTGCTGTGCTGTGGGCCTGCCTGTCTGACCACTGAGCAATTAAACAAAGTGATTCTAGGAGCTACAAGTGGTTGCTTCTGGAAAACAGAGCATCCTTCAAAATGAGAGAAAAGGCATTCTTTACTAATTCAATTTTTGTGTAATTATAACCTAATCAATCTTATACAGGCTTTTTGGCATCACTATTCTCTTATTGTTATAACATTTCATAATTCAGTCTAGCAGCAGCAACCTTAACAACAAAGTTTGGACACGTTCCAGGCACAAGGGCAAGGGACAATTTCTATCAGATACATTAAACATTTTACTATTGCTTAATATTGCATGTAAGAGATACATTTAGAGAGAGAGAGATTTGGATTTCCCTTGGAGAAAACCCATAGGCACTATAATCATTAGCTAAATTTCCACCAGCCGCATTAGGGAATATATCATCATTTTGATTTCCCCAAGAAAAGCCTAAAATTCACGAAAATAGGAATACAGGATCCTTATTTGTGCTCTGCTACAAGAAGGAATTGGGATTGCAATTCAACAGTTATCAGCACAAAAATAGAAATACAGTTTGTCATCAGATATTTGGATAACCTGTTTACAGGATCAGATGAGAAAATTCTAATCAGAATAGCTGATGAGAGGATGCAGAAAACCGAACTTAGTTCAGACACCTGGAGGCCTCTCTGACCTTCTCTGGGGGTTCAGCAGGGCAGAGAGGGATTATGAGCACGTCCTAGATCAGCACATCTCACCCTGTAACTTGTGTCAAGCGCACAACACAGTAATTGAGAATAAGTCTCAAACAGGGAGCAGAAAGGACTGTTTCCTCACAGTGTATGGTAGTAATTTAAAGACAAAATAACAAAAATCTCAGCAGTTGGGCAGACTTTACATATTTGCTTGAAGATGATAGCCAGAAGGATTTTTTTCTACTTCTATTGGAAAATCATGTTTAAGATTAAATGTGCTTTTTGCAAATCCTGTGGTACTGTATAAATATCAGGGCCTTTTGTCAATTTTCCATAAACAGCGACATTAATGACTAAGGCTGACAGTTCTGAAAAGTTACAATGTATAAAGTTAGGATTCCATTATATTTTGCGCTGCATTTCCATTTAATCTTTCAGCCACAACCCTCTGCAAGCAGTTCCAGGGCAGAAACATGCAGGTAGAGAGCAGGAGAGGGAGTTTTTCCCAAGGAGCATCATCAAAGCTGCTCCTTTTGAGCCACCTTCACCTGGAAATGTGTGAGGGGGGCTCAGGTGAAGACTGCAGGGCTCGGGGACTCCCCCACGAGTGGGTTCCTTGCCTACATCCACCCAAAGTGCCTTTCCAGTTAGCATCTGGAAACATTCTTATCATCAGCTCCAGGAAACATTATCACCTCTAATTGCTGGAATACTCACAGGCCAGCCAGGGAAAAGTTGCATCTTTTCCTAAGGAGCTGCAGGGCTGCTCTGAGGTGCAAACGAGAGCTGATTGCTCATCACCGTGAAGGGTTTGTTTTGCAACCACTGTTCAGGCAGGGGCTCATCAATCCTGTGCGTATTAGGTTCAGAAAATCCCCTCCTCATCGGGGAGTGCTTAGTGCAACTAGACAAACACAGATGCTTCCCAGAAATCCCCAAACGCTCCCATGTTCAAAGACCCGCATTCTTCAAATCGACTGTGCTAATCGCTGCTGTCCAGTGGGTTGGAGCTTGTCTTCAGCAGGATCAGTTATGTTTAGATGTAATTGAAAATTATGGTCATCTCTGCAGTTTATCTCTGCCACTGAACTCGTCCTGTCACTGCTTCCAATTAAAAGGTCGGAAAATTACAAAGGAGCAGTGTGGATTGAAAAAGAGAAAAGTCTGAAAATGCAGCAGAGAGAGGACTGTTTGTTCAGTCTTATAACAGTTACCCAAATTCCTCCTGTTAGGCAGTCCTCACAGAAAATAATTCTTATTCCTTGTCTTCACTCTGGTATTTTGATCTAAACTTGCACTCTATTCTTCTCCCTCTATGTGCCTAAATTCCATTCTTCTCCCTGTTTGTGGCCTGGGGAATTTCAATGGTACTTGAGATGTCAAAGAACTAAAAACTTGTCCATTTTTAATTTTGACCAGCCAAGGCTCAAAAGAAACCATATGGCAACAGTGAGGAGGTGTCATTCCTTGCCTCTGCAGACTCAAAAAGACTCTGCTGAGAGTTATATCCCAGGTCAGAATTTTCTCATGGAAACGTAACCATCTGAACTTAACATTAAGTATAAACAGATGAAATGATTCTTAGGTCAGGTTTTAAAAAAAGCCCTCTTTTTTTGATCCAAGTGTTACAATAGTTATTAACTGTGCATTGCAGCACACCTGGAGATCTGAAACTTCGGAATTCATTCACAGCTGTGCTGTCCCTGCTGCCATGTGGATGCAAGAGCCTGTAACCTATTTACCCCATTCTGTTAGAAGGTAGGAATTGAGCCTGCATGGATTTTTCTTCCCTTTTAATGGCTCTGGCTTTTATTTCATTACTCTCTTGGTTTGAATAAATAGCTTAATCCACCTGTTTGGAGCATGCCTGTGAAAGCCTGGGCAGCGAGGGGTTAATGTTAAAATTAGACCTGGGTGTGCCTGGAAAGATGGAGCAGCACAAGGGTAAGGAAGCACCTTTCTGGAGCCAATTTTCCTCTTCAGGACAGTGCAAGAGCAGAAGTGGTGTCAAGGAGTGGGCAAGACAAAAAGAGAGGGATGGAGACCACCAAAAAACCGTCAAAGGCCCCAGCCCATTCCCAGAAAGATCCAGAATGGAGTGAAGAGACATGAAAGTGAAAAGCTTCATCTCAGGGTGGGAAAAAGTCACCTACAAGGTGTCCCCACAAAACCTGCGTGGTGCCCACAGGACTCTGGAAACTCTGGCAGCTGCATTGATGCTCCCCAGGACTGGTAATCTCCTCACCTCCTTACCTCATCTCCCTTCCACACTCTCCTCTCCTTTAGATTATTCTTTCATTTCTCTTACAAGTAGAAAATAGGGGCAAAACGTACCAATTTCCATGCCACGTGCGTCATTTGGTAATAAAACCTGGTGAGCTTTTTTTGGGGGGGGGGATCCTTTTGGCTTTTTGCTATTCTTTTTCACCCACAGATATCTCCAAATTTTGGGCGCTGCCTTCCTTGTGGGAATGGGATGTGGTAAATGCCACAGCCATTCACTGAACAGCACATCCCAGCAAAAGAAGAACAGGAGGGGTAAATAAATAACCACAGTTCCATCCTGAAGAGGTGTGCAGGTATCACTGAATACTAAAAGAGGTGTATAGATTCTGAATTATTAAATACCAGGTGCTTTGAACCCTAAAAAGCACAGTGCACCGTGAAAGAATTTGCAGTAATTTGGAATGGGGCTTGTGAATCTGGAAAATAAACCAGCAGAAGACTCGTTTCTTACAGCCTGCTCCACAGTCATGTCTCAGATAAACAGAGGAATGGCCCAGTGTTACTTGTGGGATAACAGAATCCACCGTGCTCTGTTTTGGCTTGAGGCATGTGCTTGTGGTCTCCAGATAATCCCCTAATCACTGATGTGAAAATTACTGGGGATATATCCAGACAGGATAGCTCCCATCCTCGACACCACCTCATCATCTTGGATCTCAAAGAACAAGCACAGCTTGAAGAACAAACAATTAACATTTGATGTTATATACTTAATTTAATTTAGGATAATAGAGTGATATCTTTATAAGATACTTAAAGAAAATGTAAGAGACAAGAAAAAAGAGAGAAACAAATGAAGATTTGTTCCACTCAGCACAGAAAACAGTCACTATGCAGAGGCCGAAAAGAGGATTTTTTTAAAAGAAGCTGTAGAATGAATAGCAGAAGTGCCACTAACAGATGACCTGCAGCAACCAGAGCTCAAACTGCTCTCCTGCATGGCAGTGTAAATTAGGAGTGCTTGCACAGAACCCACAGTTTGAGCTGCATAAGAGCAGTGTCAGAACAAATGAAATTAAAAATCCGGGCAAAATCAGAGCAAGTAGCATGTGCAGTATAAGAGGCGTGCATGAAAGACTGAAATACTTTAACTTGGCAACAGAGAAGAAATATGATAATGTAAAATAGGAAAAGAGATAACACAATGTAGAAAAGGATAAAAAGAGCCCAGACTCATGGCAGCAATTGAACATTCCCCAAGTTCCACAAATACTGGAATGCAGATAATTTAAAATGCAACCTGATAAAGGGAAGTTTCCTAAGTCTTCTATCTAGCCAAATAAAACTGCTTTGTTTATATAGGGATTTGTGTTGTAGAATATATACAATGCATGGATCTGCATTTCTCTGCTCCTGGGCGCCTGTGGGATATTTTCACCAGCGTAGAGGAAAACTTTTCATGGTCAAATCTTCACGTTCACAAGATAAAAAGCAAGTGAAAAGCAGAACACGCACCTGGACTTCTCTAGAAGAAAGTGTGTTCAGCATTCCCAGCAGCACCAGGCAGAGCAGATTGCCCATGGCCATGCCCGGGCACCTCTGGAGCTTATCCAAAGGAAGGAGACTGCAGACTCCTTGAAAAACTTATTCCAGTGGCAGATCACATCCACAGGACAATTTTTTCTTATGTTTAAGTAAGAACAGCTTCAGGAAACACAGTAGCACCTGGTTGATTAAATGCAGCTCACTTCTTAAGCTCAGTTTCTTTCTCTGATTTCTCTCACCTCCAATGCACTCAGTAAATGTGGAAACCATTTCAAAGCACCATATGCTGGTGTTTTCTAAACTATCATTTTCTGCAAATTGCCATTTCATAGAAATTTAGGTGAAAGTGCTTTTGTTCTTATTTGGATGAAAACTCATTTAGGAAGATGAATAAATTCCCTGAACATGCAATTCCTGACATTTGGCTATCTCTAGCAGAAGATAAAACCAGCAAGTCAAACTCATGATTCTCTACTAATTTACCTCATGTACAGCATATTTTTCAACATCTATGCTTAAAAAATTAATGTACCTTTGAGAGTCATCATTATTGTTATGCCATAAACAAGTTCTTTTGTTGGAAACGGTAATCTTCAGAATCTCTCTCCTAAGATAATTAATTTTAAAGCTAAATACTCCAGGAAAAAAATTAGTTCATTGTTCTTTTGTCATAGGGCTTTTAGATAAAGAAGTCCCAGAATAATGAAACAAGTTCCTAATTTCTGGTAATTTGATTTCTTAATTGAATTAATTAATTGGCATTTTCAAAGTTTTACAAGTAAGTTTAAATTTTACAGCAATGTTTGAGCAGGAATCAGAGCCTGATTTGCAGATGGACCAATCCACCTCATGCACTCTGAGTGGGTCTGCACATGCTCAGCACTTCAGGAAGTCAGAGCCAGACAGGATTAGCCATAGTGAGGTTTTACTAAGCAGAAAGAAGGGAACAAAAAGAGTAGAAAAACAGGAGAAGGTAAAAGGATCACAAAGATCACACCCCATGGGACTTCAGATAAGCCAGATAATCTTGGCACACTTGCCAAGAGATTCTGTAATGCATTTAATGGCAAAATATGTCTGCAAACACCAGAGACAAAGGAAAGGAAGGTTTAGCTAAGGAAGGTTTAGGCGAAGGAAGTTCTGATTTACAAAGAGTGAGCATCTCCAGGAGCTACTGTCTTTCTCACTTTGTGCCAAAGAGATGCTATCTTGTCCTACCACAGGATAAAATTCTGGTCCACAACGTTGGTAGGGTGAAACTTTCCCCCCCAAAAGTGCAGACGAATCCTTCAGCTCTCCTTCACGCAGATATCAGCAAAGAACAAAAGGTTATGAGGTAAATCATGCTCAAAAATCAGATGAAGCCTGGTGATAACGGTGCTATCACAGCCTGGCAATTCCATCTCAGGGTTACTCCTACCCTGCTTATCTGTTCATCAATGCAGAAGAGAGACTTGCAATCTCTGCTTTCCATTTGCTCATCTCTTTGGGCACAGTTATACTAAAGAACTGTCTCTAAATAATCCCAATAAATAATTCTTAGAGTATTTGTAATTAGAGCACTATAAATCCAGAGGACCTGATCAAAGCCACCCTGTACTCATGAGCAAAAATGCCCTTGATTTCAGCGCCCTTTGGATGAGGCTTCAAACCCTGGCACCCGACCTGCTCCAGATACAGCCTGGGCAATAATGCAGTTGCACCTGAGGACAGATTTTTAGAGTAACTTGGTTGCACTCCAGTTTATTATTATTTAAACCTTTATTCCTGACCACCTCAGCTGTTTGAAAATCAAATTTAAGCATAAAAATTTCACCCCCACACGATGAAAGAGAATTAATGACTGAAGCCATAGTCCAACATAAGACAATCAATGATTCTGTGTGGCTACAGTAGCTGAGACCATGAACCTCAGTCCCACAATGAAACAACAATATTTAGTGCTGTCTTTTGCCATATAGTCTGATATTCTATAAATTTTGAATTGTGCTCTATAATATGTTTATATATATATATAAATATTCCTGGCTCTCAGCCTCTGGCTCTGAAGCTGGTTCCTTGAAAGCTGACCTGAAGTATTTTTAGTTTACAGCTAATGTGAAGAACTACCAGAATAACTTTCCTTTTAATGATCATCTTCTAAGTTACAATTTTCAAAAAACCAACATGGTATAGAAAATCCTACTACAAAATTCCACAGGAGATATATTTAATTCAAAAGCACTGAATTACATGTTACAGCAAGACCTGATGGTTTGAAAGAACCCACTGACTTTCAGTTCTATATTCTTAGCACAAATACTTAGAATTTGAGAACGGCTTCAGCTGAGAGGAGCTCTCAAAGATTAATTTAAGTGTTTGGTGGGATGGTGATGTAATTTGATAATACAAGTTTTTGTTTGCTTTCTTAATCACTTTTTAATTGCACTCCATTCTTCTCTTTGATAGATAAATTTGCATTATGGAACACAGTAGAACAAGAAAGTCGAATGTTATTAGTTTTCTATGAATTAATACACTTTACATCTAATTCCATTCAACTGCTCATTTCCTCCAAAATCACAGTCATTGCTGCTGACTCACCTCACCCAGAGAGGCAGATCCAGTGAGGTGAGATGAACAGGATCCACATCTTACATTAAAATACATGGCTTTTAAATTTTACTGTTTAAGCAGTTTGACGTACTAGAACGCTTCCCTCATTTCTCTCAATTAATGAGAAAATTGCAATACACACTTCTGTGTGTACTCTACCAGAGCATCCAACAAATATCAATTTCAACATTTGCTACCTCTGGATTATTCCAGATTTGTCTCTTTAGTTTTGATCATTTACCAAAGCACAAAGCCAGCAGTGATTTTTGGGTGGTAAGTATGGAATATTCAAAGTCTGAGGTTTTAATCATTGAGTCAGTTGCCTCAAGGTAAACATTTCCATAATGAAAAAACAAGTTGTTTTCTTCCAGGTGTGATTGTTCCAAATAAAGCTGGTTTCAAATATGACTGGTTTCCACAGAACATGATCTCTTTGGACAAAAAGGAGAAGCACATGTGCAGGAAGTACAGTGCCGCTGAGAGGTGCAGTCATTGAAACTGCTGAGTACACAAAGGATCCTCCAGGACAAAGGCAGCCAAATGAGGCTCAGATAATTATTCTTCAAAATCCATCGGAGATTTGCACCTGAGGGAAGAAGTCCTTTCATTCCAAGAGGAGCTCAGCAATACAGCAATAAACAGGAGGTGAAGCTAACCAGCAGAAGGGGACAGAGACCAAGGCAGGGAGCTAAGATAGATGTGAACTAAATACTGACAGTTCTGTTTAGTTTGCACTAAGAAGAGTTATCCAGGAAAATGTTTGTTTGTATTGTTGGGGTTTTTTTGTTAAATACCATTAAACACTTTGCCTCTGTGTCAAAGGAGGAAAAGATGTTTCCGTTATAAATATGAACTCTGCTCCTCTGACTGTGCCCTTACAGAACACCTTTTGTACCACAGATCTCCTCATACCTCCTGGTAGAACACAACAAAAGGCCTTCTGTTATGATTTCATGAACAATGACAACCTATATTACAAACTTTTCCTACAATATTTGCATTCACACAATTCTTTTGTTCTGAGCTGGTGTCTTTTGATATTGTAAAAAGCCTCATTTTCACTCACCTGGATGTCTTTCACAGTACAGATGAAGGTCAATGCTTTTATAAGCTTTCCTCCTCTGTAAGCCCATAATACTCTTATGACATTAAGGTATGTACTTAAAGACTTGATTGCTGGCTTTCATTTGCTTAATATCTTGGCAAGTTTGCAGCTCTGCCACGAAATCTGTTTACTAGCAAAGCACACAACTGTTCTGCTTTATAAGCTAGGCTTATTTATATAAATTTATTCCATAGCCTACTCATCTTATTTTAATGGCCAGATGTTCTTTTCTCTTCACTTCTTAATAAACAAATACCCTTAACTAACCAGACATTCTCAAAGTGCCTCACCTTAATGGCTTTGATATTCCCAACTTTTTTTTTTTTTTCTCCTTTTTGGCTACCTTCTTCTATAAAGAGTTAAGGGCACTAAAGGTATTTTCAACATAAAAATATTCATTTGTAAGGGAAGGACAGAAGTATATCAAACTCCTGCTCTCAGAAGTAGTTTACTTCAATATCTAACTGCAAGCTCACCACTTTTTCCAAAGTGAGCCTGACATCTGTTTTTGTTTACCATTTGGTAATGACACGAATTCATACTAAGAGGATGAAACAAAATTTAAATATAAGTATTCCCTTAGATGCACTGGATGGAGAATATAGCATTTTCAAGGCTCTATTCATCTCCTAACAGTGTACATGGAGGCTGCATGATGGCTTGGCTGTTTTAAAAACAACAGTTGGATTTGTTGTTAGTTTACAAAAACAATGCAGCGGAAAACATTTCATACAAAAATAAAAACCCCAAAAAACCACAAACAAAACCCCCTCACATAACAAAAAACAAAGAAAAAGCCTTACATGTCTAATGCAGCATTTTTTGACCAGTTTTAGCTCTGAATGTAAGCATTCTTTTAAGGATAAGTAAATGGCTCTGCTTGCTATCAAAGTCAGGCTGAACCCCACGGGGAAACAGAAAAGAGATAATGCTCATGTAAAAGACAACGACAAGAGCACAGGCTCATGTCAGTAATTGAGCTTTGTAAACCTGCTATCACAAAAGTACTGTCAAAATCCCAAATAAAATATATGAGAAATATTCCAGGACTATATTAGATACTATATTACATGTTTATGTAACCCAGGATCTGCTCTCCCTTCCTCTAAATTATTTGTTAGTGGCTCTACACTGGAGTATGTGGGTGACTGAGGCTGGGGTCATTTGCAAAGATCCTCTTCCCAGCCTGGTCATTCTGCCTCTGACAAACCTCCAGCCAACCATACTCACAATGAGGGTTAAAGTTATCTGGAGATTTAGACTAGAGCACTATAGTTCTGTCTAAATGGCACTGTCAGAGACAGTCTGTGTTTTGCTGAGTTATGGAAATTTACCACTGACAACACTTTTGTAAAGTTCCTTAAGACAGCGCGATTGCGTTCTATTTTCTATAGAGTCAAAATGGAAATTGAACCATCAACACAAACTGATTTTATTTAGCAAGATTCCTCCTGTCCTATTTTACTTGCACATGAACAGTGACTAATTTTAAAACCAGGGGCCAATATCATCTAGTCAGAGCTGCCCTCATCTGTTCCAGCCTTGCAGGACCACAAACCATTTCTAAAGCATGGTTTGTACAAACCACGACTGGCCCAGGGGCAGCAGCACCAAGTGCCAGCTGCAAGCCCCAGATTTAACAGCTCAGGCAGAATCCCAGACCATGGAATTGCTCGGTCTTTGAGGTGGGAGGCTGCCAGCGCTTTGGGCACTGACATTCCCAGAGCTCGAGCCGTTCGTGTGGCAAAGCCGAGCGCCACAAGATGCCACTCACCATTTGTTTCGTCCCCTTTGGCTGCAGGGAGGAAAGGAAGGGAGGGAAGCAAGGGAATAATGAACCCTATGCAAAAACAGCGAGAGCAATTTCCTCCCATTCTAACACTTTTCACATCAGAAATAGAAGGCATTGTGTGCTGTTCAAAGGTGCTGATCACACAGGCCTGGGAATCAAAGTCACTGATGCGCTTGGAAGGTATTAAACACCCAGTTAAAATAGAATTTCCAAGTGTCTTTTGGTGTCTGAACATTAGGTAGTGTAGGTTGAAGCATGGAGTGGTGCCCCTGAAATTAATAACTTTCCTTAACCATGAGATCTCAGTGTTGTAGATCCTGATTAGTGATTTTGGAAATGACAAGTCAGAAAATTGTTTGGTGCAAAACGAGTTTAGATGAGTTTAACTCGGGCTGAAGAAGTGAGGAGGGTTTGGATTGCCTGTAATTGGTAAAGGGGCTACCATGGCATCACCTAACACCAAGGACAGCACAGCCAGGCCCTGCTGTAAATTATGTCCTTGAAGCCTCTGAGGGAACATGAAGAGAAAAACATCAGGGAAGACAGAAATAAGAATTGATCTATTGGATTCTTTCTTTCTTTTTTGATAGACACATTTCAGGAAAGGAAAGACTAACTTTAATATTATGCAAAAATGTCAGAGAGAGATATTGCAGTCATAGAGGACCTCAAGCACTGATTTAATTCTCAACTGTAATTCTAATTACAGACTTTATAAATTAGTTTTGATTCTTCCTGAAAAGTTCTTCATGGACTGTGTTCTGAGGTAATAATATCTGATATAATTTATAGTGTTAGGAAAATTCTTTTACAAGTCTCATATGATTGCCTTCAGTGAGAGTAATTATTCCCTTCTAAATTTTTGATTTACAGGTCTTGTTTCAAATGAAGACTAAAAGGTTAGAGCCAGGGCTGAGATGGTTCTGTCTCTCTTGGACACAAGGGAAATGCTCCTTTAGCCCTACAGAAACAATCTTGGATTCTCACAGGGAAGAAGCCTTTTCTTAGTTAGATTTTAGAATTTCCTGGCTTTAATTTGAGAGAAAAAGCTTTCTACAATTTCTTGAATATTTCAAACCTTAATTGCTAAACCCAATAGTTAGACTGTGATTGTAAGAAAGGTAGGACAAAAATCATAAATTCTTATAATGTTTTGGGTTGGAAGGGGCCTTAAATACCTTGTTCCATCCCCCTGCCATGGGCAGGGACACTTTCCACCATCCCAGGCTGCTTCAAGCCCCATCCAGTCTGGCCTTGGACACTTCCAGGGACCCAGGGGCAGCCACAGCTTCTCTGTGCCAGGGCATCCCCACCCTCACAGGGGACAATTTTCTTTTAATATCTAACTTCTTTCACTTTGAAGGCCTCCTTGTCCTTTCACTACCTGACTTTGCAGAAAGTCCCTCCCCAGGTTTCTTGTAGGCCCTTTAGATACTGAAAGGCGCCAGAAGGTGTTCCACACTTGAGCCTTCAGGAGGTATTTAGGAGTTCCTGCTAAGATGACAGCATTATTTAGATCCCTACAGGCTTTTCCTCCCTTGATACCGGTAGATTCCCTAAATCTTGGTCACATTTGAGTCCTTTTCCTGGATCTTTGCCCTGCCCACCAGCCTGCCCCATTCTGCGTGCTCTCGCTGAAAATTGAGAGTTCAGTAATATGGATTTATGTGCTTCTTTATCTTCAAACTGCTGATGTTACTGGGAAAATACCAGAACTAATTCTCTGCTTACACAAATTGTCCTTTTCATTCCTCTGCATCTAACTGATATGAATGTAATTAACTCCATTAACTTGCACGGTCATATTCTCACCCCTCCCCCTTTTTTTCATTAATACAAATGAAAAAGGATTTGGATCCCTGTTTTGTGAAATCAGTGCTGCAGAGACTGGTGCTAGGGAAGCCAGCTACTCTAGGAATACACCTACTTGCAGTGCTGCCCATACCAGGAGAGTCTGACACACTCACACACACTATCCACAGTGCATTTTAATTTAGATGAACCCTTGGTTTTGAAAGGATTTAGACTATCTCAGTGATGGCTGACTGACATAAAATTAAAAGGGAGAAAGAGGGGCTTTGCAAGTGGTTGTGAATATGTTTAACTTGGTGGTGTACTGAGGGAATGAACGGACTGCCTCTCATGACCTGTGTGGAAAGGCAGCAGAATAAAAATGTGGCTCTGCACTTTGCCTTTCCCTTTTAATACCTGTCACGTCTCAGTTTTGCCACCTTTAGATGAATTGCTGTTCCTCCCATGCATAGTGTGAATTGTTTGATGTATCTTTCAAGGAGCTGTTAAATCTGGGATACAGTAAAGTTGTGTAATTTATCCTGAGTCAGGGGTGACATTCCTCTCCACCGCACCCAGCAGCAGGACAGAGAGACATAGGATTTTCAGTTCTGTTCATCGTTAAGAAGAAGCACCTTGCTTCATTTATTTAGTTAGAATAAATTTTTTCCTATCATATGCCCAACTATTTATTCTAGGCAGCAAAAAAAATGAGAGGCGAATTCAGAACACCTACTGGCTCTTGAGGGAAAATATGTCGTCCATCCCTTTTCTTCTTATATTTAGATGGATTCCATCTCCACACAGAGATGTACAAGAATGTGCTGGAATGCAGCTGTCTGTGAGAAAGGGTTTTCTACAGGGCAGCAATTTTGCTGCCTTCAGAACAAAATCCAGTTGTGTGTTGGCAGGAAATTCAAGACAGAAAGAGACACCACAACACCTGAGATTGTGACACATGGATGTTCCAACCAAAATAGTCATTTCCATGGTAATTTTCTTCTAGTCTGCATTTCAGACACTGTGCCTCTTAAAACAGTCCTTGTACAAGGGTTGGAGAGCAGAATCTAGAATAGTGTACTGAGTTTTTGATTACTTTTTTGACATCTGTTAATATCTGTGCCTGGTACATGAGAACAGTTCTGGTGTTAGGGGTAGATTGGATATTGCCTATATCCAGAGTTAACGTTTAACGGTGAAACTAAATTCTATTTTTGTATAAGTCGAAATGAAGCTAGAAATTTCAAAACCGTCCATAAAAAACCTGTAAAGATTGTAAACAGATAAAGCCAACGGACAGCTGGTTGAATTCTCTTTACCTGACTCATCTGGGGCTTTTTTGTATAAAAACAGCCAAAGCAAAACAGCAGAGAGTTTTTATCAAATCTAAAACATTGATATATAGGACAGAGAGGTTCTATATGATACTTTGGCTATTATCAAATCTGGCAGAAAAAGCAAAAAATTCAGTGAGGAAAGACTGCCCAGCCATTTCATGGGAGCACAGAGGGATCACGTGAGCTCACATTTAAAGAAATGTTGTTCAGTCCTCTCCTAATTCCCTCTCATGAGAGCTGGGACATGGCATTTATGGACAGAAAGACAGGAATGGCCACGCTCAGGAGTCAGCCCTGCAGGACTGGCAGGAGGAAGCTGTCCAGCACCACAGAGCTGTACCAGCACCACCAGTACCACCCATCTGCACCAGTCCCACACAGCTGCCCTGCCATGGGCGAGCTGTGAAGTGCAGTGGGAGAGCTTTGCTCAGCACACGTTTAAGCCCTGTCTAAATGTTTAAACAATGCTGTCACCTTCTCAGCATAGCTTGCTGGATACGTCCTCTGACACAGTCAGTCTTTCTAAAAACCTCAAGTGAAAAATGCAGGATGCAGCAATCCCTTCAATGTTAAAAGCTGTAGTTCTGAGCCTTTCATTAGTATACAGAAGGCGAGCCGTTAATTACTAATCTTTCACAGTCTGCAGCACCCTAGGGCTTCCAAACACCCTGGTGAAGGCAGGAAGGATATTTCAGACTTCATTTCAATTCCCTGAAACTTTTGTCAACAGCCTCATTGCAAATGGAAACTGCTCAGTGTGGCTCAGCTGTGGTGTCTCAGCTGCTAAACCAGCCCAGCCCTGAAAAAAAACTGCCCTCGTTAAAAGAGACGGGCATGAAATAAGACTCAGCTTCAAAAACCTCTAAACTACTGTAACACTGAAAGATGAACATAAACTTTTGGGGCTTTTCTATGTCATAAAGACCTTTGGCCATAAAGATATTTTATGTACCCTGTAGATGGTAAACAGGAGCAGAGCAGCATTGTGGTGGATATGTACGAGGCTTGTGCCACCCTGGAGCCCCTTGCAGGGCTGCTCTGCACACTCACACCCCAGGCGCACACTCACACCCCAGGCACACACTCCGGGGCTTGCTGAGACCTACAGGGAGCCTTTCTGAAGGTTGCTGGCAGATTTCGGTCACCAGAAGGAAATGCTCCTCAAAATTCAACAAATCACAACACAATGGCCTATTTTGCAGGCTGGCAGAAAGAACTTCCAAGCTCTTTACTGCTGCGATGGGGGCACTTTCACCTGCTGCCTCTCACCCTCCTTACAGGTTGGGGTTTGGACACGATTACAGATGCCCTGAAAGCTGAGAGCAGGCTCAGACACACTCAGACACAATCCTGCACAAGGCAGGGCGGGTTTCACCGGCCAAGTGATAGATGAGCCACGGAAGTGTAATTGATGGCTATTCCTAGGAAAGACACCTTGGGTGATTAAATGATATTTCTACTTCATTCTTAATTCAAAGATGATTATTACATGTGCAGTTACTCATGTTATACTTCCCAATTTGAAAAATGAAGGTAACGAGGTTGAAAAGCTCTTTAACAATGCCAAGGAAGAGACACACAGGTATGGCACCGAAACCATGAAAAAGGCATCTGTTCTGAGCTCTGTGTTTTAAACTGAGCACTCAAAACATCTTTACTCACTCATGTTGACTTCCAGTGTGAATTCTCAAAATCTTATCACGCTGCAGCCATTCAGCAGAGACAAATCTCTGTCTTGTAAAAGTCCTCATATGGTGTGGCTGCATCAGAATCTGCTTCTATGGGCTTGTGTAATGTTTTCTGATATTTTTTGAAGGTGTGCTAATTAACAATGCAGAATATTGTAAAATCTGCAACCGGAATTATTTTGAAAACTTTTATATTTTTTACCATTAAAAGCCAGTTAAATATTTCACAGGTGCATACGATGATGTCTGGTGGAAAAAAAAAATAATAATTAAAAGGTTTTTTTAAAATTAATAGGAAAAAAAAAATTGCATCGTATTGGACAGTCTCTAATGTCAATGAGCTGGCTGATAGAACACCATTGACACTGATAACACCAGCAAACCATTGTGTACTGTGCTTCATATTTAGTGTTCAGGGAAAACATGATCTGTAGCAGCTCTAAAGAGTAATTCTGATCTCTAGAGAGGAGTCTCAGTGATCCCATTAACATTGATCATGTTTGAAGAAGTCTCAAGCATAATACATTATTAATATGACCCTCTTTCTGTTTGTTTTTTTAATGGTTTGAAAAGAAACAAAGGAAATTAGATAGAAATGTCTCCATTAAAATAACGTAAGTGGTCAGGCTAAAACCCTCCAATGACAGGAAATCACAGGAAATCCAGAATTCAAAGTTGCTGCTCCCCCTGAGTGTCTCCAGACATCAGCTGAGCTTGTATGCAGTACTTTGCAATATTGAATCCTGGCAGAAGTTCAGAACAAGGTAACTGAAGGATGAGTCACCTCCTTCCTGCAGGTTATGTCCAAACCTTAATGCGTTTTTTGTGTATCATACCAGTAACTGTCTCCTAGTTCTCAGTCCCTTAACACATGGGATTGTTCACAGGAACTTCATCTTCCATGAAAGACAAAACCATGTTATGAGCAAAAAAAGTAGAAATTCTCAGGGGATTTGATGGAAAGATTTTGCTTAGGATGCTCATCTCCCAGGTTAGATGTAATGTTACTACAAAAATATCAAAAATCTGAAAACCACATTATTTTTTAGGTAGAGGAAAATAATTGTAAGGGACCAGGTCTGCTATTTCTAAGTTTAAAGCTATCTTCAGCATCCAGAGCAAATATTCAGCTAAAAATACACCTGTACTAAATGTTCCAATACACTATTTTTTTCGGTATTCCAAAAGAAGATGGAATTACCCATTTCCATGCACAGACCCCTGCAGAAATATGAGTTTGATGTGGAGCCACCATGCAGAGACCAGACTAGCAGTGAGCACTGAGGTGTGTTCATCTGGCAGAAGGAGTCATCCCCTAACCCCCCATGCCTGCCTAGGAAACCTCTAACCTGCCCCAGAGGGACAGAGGCCTTGAATCCACACTCAGCGTGTGAATGTAAGAGAAAAGAAACCTTAAACACAAAGAATAGGAATTGCTATTGATGCACTGCACCCATCCCACTTAGCAAACACAGGTTAGAGCTCGTGCCACTGAGTAGGGGCTTCCCTCCCTGCTCGTTCCACCCCCCGTTCCCTCACAGCAGCACTTCCTTATCCACAGACTGACATGAAAAATCACCCCCAAAACAGGATTATGTGCTTTGGCTACTTCTCTAGGAGCAAAAAATGTCATCTAGCACTCGTGCTTTTAAAGGAAAGTTGCATGTGTCTATCACACAGAGACCTAAGAGCAAATCAGCAGAAAGCTCTTGTGGCCACAGGAGCACAGAATTAATTATACCTGACAAATAATTATTCTTAAAGTTCTGCTCCGGCTGTACAACAGAATTTCATGAACCACGAAGATATTTGCAAAGGACTTCACAGCCCTTTCCATGCACATGCACGAGAGCAGCAGCAGCCTCCTGTCGGTGCCAGGGCTGCTCTGGGGGAATGAGGTGGGAATTCAGGTGCCAGCGCAGAGGAGCACTGGGAATGCTGCCCTGAGCTGGATCCACCTGAACAGAGCCAGGCTGCTTTCACAAGCACCCATCTCCAAAGGCTGCTTCTGAAACAGGTACATGTTGTCTTTTTCAGGACAAAGATGCCTGATGTGCTCTCACTGAACTGATCAGCGTTATTCAAGAGGCAAAGCTCACGCAGCAGGGCATAAAAGATCCGCATGGAAAGGAAAAGTCTGAGGAAATCCTCCCTCACTGATTCTTCCTCTCTGAAATTTAAAGCACCTAGGGACTTGCAGCCAATGGACAAACCTGCTTATTCTATTTTTATGGCCTGAGAACGACAGAGCTCACAACGACACAACAAAGATTTGTAGGCTGGGGTCACCAACTGGAACTGCAAAACCAACTGCAAAATTTCGCAAGTGCTCCAAAGTAAAAGATCACTCTGGCATTGCTAATAGGTTTACTAAAGGAGTTTACTTAGCTGACAAATCAATACAAAACAACAGAAAAAATATCTTTTTCTTTTCTTTTACCAACAGCAAACTTTCCTAGTGGGAATGCCACTACTCACAGAATGATATCTGTGCAGGTTTTTTGAGCACAGTAAAGTCTTCAGTTCTCTTAAAAAATGATACTCTAGGGAAAACCATTCCTGCTTTGTTGTAACATATTTCTTTCTTTTTTTTAAAGGTGAACCTTCAAAAGATTTCCATCTAGCATTTCTTCTAATGTGTGCAGGCAAATCTAGTTAGTTTATGGTCCCTTGCTTTATAAAGTACAGGAAAATCTTACTTAATTTCCAATCAAGCCTCAATAATTTGGCTCTTATTTTTCAGAGTACTCTGTTAAATGAAAAGCAGCTTATATATGGAATTATTCACGTGTACACTTTGATTTCATATATGTATACACAGGCACATAGGTGTCTCCATGCACATGTGCATATATATACATATATATATATACATATATATGCCTATAGTCAAAGAAATGTGCTTGTTAAGGTTTCCTTTCAGAGAACAGCAAAAACAGCAGGGGGCAAGCAGCAGCAGCAAAATGGGAAGAGCTTTAGCGTGAAGAACATGAAAAAATCCCAAACACTTTAGAAAGAGATTTGTGTAATAATATTCCAGCATTAGGGAAATATCTGGTTATGTTGCCTTCTTAAGGTGCATCCCCAAGCAGCTGGTATCAATTACCACTGGCAGGTGAAATTCCAGTTCTGTCTTTGTGCAAAACCAGATTTCATTCTTTAGGGAAGATGTTGTCTGCTTGGACCCACCAACATTTTCTTTTTTTTTACAAAGGAAATTCAGATCCTTTTCGAAATTGCAATTTGAAACTAAGTGCTTTTATTGATAAGTAGTTTTATATTTGTTGTGTGCATATTAAACTAAATACTACAAATAGTAGATGCTTCCTTTAAGAAAACCCAAAGTTTGTATCCAGCTGAATCCCACCAGGCATTAGAACTGTATGCAGTGAAAAACCAATGAAATCCAGATGCCAGAGATGATGGCAAAGATATTTGTACTGGTGTGGACTTCAAACAATTTGATTTAAAAAGAAAAAAAAAAAAAAAAAAAAAAAAAAAAAAAAAAAAAA